>NW_006436812.1:9221937-9230066 GCF_000325575.1 Pteropus alecto
CTGGGAGGACCAAAGGCCGAGGGGAGGGGGTCCTGGGGATCACGAAAGGCTTGAGGATGGGGCCGCTTGGGGGAGGGGGAGGAGGCAGCCTGGCTGGGGACAAGTGGGGGACCCAGCCGGGCTGGGCCCCAAATCTACAATACGGTTTGCTATAAAACTCAAAATCTTACATCCGGGGCCGCTGAGTTCCTGTGTGTGTGTGCGGCGTCTGTGGGCGGGGATGGGGTGCGGATGATCGCAGTGCTCACCCTTTGGGACTCTCTGAGGGAGGAGCTGTTTGGATGGATCAGAGAGCCTTGGACCTCCTTGGGCTTTCCGGAACTGAGTATGCAGGGCGCCCTGCGGTCCCCACAGACGAATGGGCTCACCTTCCGCAAGTTCACAATTTATGGGGTTGGAGCTGAGTGTGTCCAGGTGCACTTGGAGTGATCCAAGGCCCAGGAACTCCCAGTTCCTGGCTGGGACTCCTGGATGACATTTTGGGTGCACTGGGGTCGTGGGGTCCTTCAGGATTTCTGCCTGCGGCCCCCCAGCTCCACCCCATCATGTGGCTGCCCCGACTCCGCCTCCGCCCCAGTTCCTGTTTAGGCCTCTGCTGTCCCACTTCGGCCCCTAGGGCTCCCTACAGACGTCTCTTCCTGCTCCGCCTGGGCCGCCTGTTCCTGGGCGCCCGCTGCTCGCATCTCCGCATCTTGGTCGGTTCTGTCGGGGGATGGGGTCTCCCCCTGGCCCGGGCTGGCCCTCCTGGAGACCCCGAGGCCACTTAGCACCACGGTGACCTCCCAATCTGTCTGGTGCTGCAGCCCCCAGGATGAAGGGCGGCGAGGGGGACGTGGGTGAACAGGCCCCGCTCAACCCAGAGGCCGAGAGCCCTGCAGGCTCCGCCACATACCGAGAATTCGTGCATCGCGGTTACTTGGACCTTATGGGGGCCAGTCAGCACTCGCTGCGGGCGCTCAGCTGGCGCCGCCTCTATCTCAGCCGGGCCAAGCTCAAAGCCTCCAGCCGCACGTCTGCCCTGCTCTCGGGCTTCGCCATGGTGAGGGGAGGGAAGGGGCGCACTGGGCGTGGGGTGTGGCACTTGGGGGCATGGGGCCGTGGGCAAATGAGTGCCGATGGGAGGCAGGCAAAGGAAAGGGAAAGTTGGGATTTAAGAGGTAAAAGGGGTAACAAACAAGGTCCCAAGGGAGGGCACAAGTCCCTTTTTAATGGTTGTGTGTGTAAACAGACCCTTGGCATAAACTGGGCTACAGGGAGGATAAACAAATGCCAAAGGTATTAAAGGGGACCTATGTCCTGGGGGTAGAAAAATCGGGGGTTACATAGCAAGGATGGGGCAAAGAAGCTCAAAAGCATAATCCAAGGAGGAGTGATTACTAGATCCCCATGGTTCAAAGGCAAATTGAGCTGGGTGGGGGCTGTATAAACAGGGCTGGGGTTGGGGCATGTCAGAATAAACTGGAGTCACCCAAATGAAGGTGGGCCCATCCTAAGGAGGGCAGGTAGTCCCTAGCAAGTACAAAAGATGCTTCATGTAATTCAGGAAAGCTTTGAGAAGATGCCTGTGAGGAAAGGAAGATGTTATCAGCTAACGTTGGCCCAGAGAAAGCCTCATAGGAAGTTGGACTGAGGGAGGTCCCAGAGTAAGGAGTCAGCAGACACAAGTCCTGGTTCTTTCTTCCTTGGGGCCAGCTGTGTGACCCTAGACAGGCCTCCACCACTTTCTTTGGTCCATGGGAAATTGTGAGATCATGGAGGGTATACCCTCTGTAGCCTGCCAAATACCTGGCCCAGAATGAGCTGATTCTTGTTATCAAACCATAGATTCAAGCATGTTAGAGCAAGACACACACTAAACACGGTTCAGACTACCTGTTAATTGGACAGGTATGAAAATCAAGGCCCAGAATGGGACAGTGGCTCTGCCAAGAGTATGCGGCAGATGAAGGATATAGAATAAACTAGGACTCAACGTCACTGTACTGTTAGTCCAGGGTTTCCCCACAATCATGACAGAAGAAAGAGAAAGTGGCCGGTGGAAGAGAAGTCCTCATAGTGATATAGGACAGGACAAATTTCTCCAAGTGCGGGGGAGACCAAGCCCCGCACCAAGAGAAGAGGGTCCTTTGGTGGAGAGTGTGGAAAGAATTCAACACACACACACCAAAGTTGGAGTCAAAAGGAAAGTTTATTAGAAAAAAGATAATGCCCCACAGACAGAGTATGGTCTCCTCTCAGAGGCAGAGAGTGGGACAGTGAGAGAGACAGAAAAGGCACTGAGAGGGACCCTGAGTGTTCAGGCTATTCAATTGATATGTCATTCTTTAGTTCCCATTTCCTGATATGGACAAACAGTGAGGAAGGGGAAGAGTATATACGTGAATATGTAGAGTGAAAGGCCTGCTGGGAGTTCCCCAGGTTTTAATCCTTAGGTTCCCCATGGTTTTAGCCATAGGGAATGACTCTTGCCTGTTTCTCCTTCTGAGATGTGGAGAATGGGTTGTTAATAATCTTTCTGTGTTCTGAAGGTGCCCTCCTGGCCTGGCTGCAGGGCTGATCAGCATATTGCAGTCTCTGAATGTAGCTTGATTAACATTTTTAATTCTTTTGCCTCCTTCCTGCATTAATAGAACTGTGCTCTTGTTGGAGTCAAATTGAGATGGGGATAAAAGAGTCACAGCACTGGGTGATTTAGGTTAGTCTCTGCCCCTCTCCATGCCACAGCCTCTGTATTTGAAATGAGGGAAAGTATCCCTAATAGTCATCCTAAATCTGTGGTTTTCTATGTGGGGGCCTAAAATCCACAGGCCAGCCCACCCTTCCTGATGTGAAGTCAGCTAGGGACAGGGGGTTGGCTTCCATTCACCTGTACAGACTGCAGAGGGAAGAAAGCAGTCCCATGGACCTAGCTGAGGGAAGTCCCCTACCCCAAGCCCCATGGTCCATCCTCTTCCCAAGGGGCCAATCTGACCTGTTGCTGGACTTGCATGTTGCTTGGGTGACAGCTTAAGGGCCAGAATCTTCTCTACAGGATCAAGAGGCCAGATGGGTAGGTTCTAGGGGCAGGACTGGCTCTAGTCCTGCCAGAGAAGAGCAAGGCCGGGTCAGGAGATGGGAGAAACCAGGACTAGGCCTGGCCCAGTTTCCCAAAATACTCATCCTGTCTTCCACCGCTCTCCATGCTCTGCACATTCTTCCTTCCCTCAGCCCCAAAGCAATCTAATGGATTCTGCAAGAACAAGGCATGGGGAAAGATCCACATTCTGGAATCCAGGTGGCCTGTGTTAGAATAACACAAATTGTATTGAACCGTCACCAAGTACCACGCACTGTGCTTAGGGCTTTTATGTACATCATCTTTCTATTATGAAGTAGGCACCACAACTATGTCCATTTTACAGATGAGAAAACCGAGGATCAGAGGTGTTTAGACACCTGCCCAGGGTCCCACACAAATAACTGGCAGGATTTTAACTTAGGCAGTCTGGTTCTAGAGTCCAAATATATACAAGTCTAGAATAGGATCATCAACTCAATGTTGGCAAAGGCCAGGCAAATAATATGGTTGCCAAGTTGGCTCTGTGGGGACTGTAGTTATAAAGAGACCCCATGACCTGTTCAAAGGAAGCAGTCATGACTCCACTCTAGCTGATAGTTGCTATGCAGGAATGTGGGCCTGGTGTAACTAGATCTTTCAAAATTTCAAAATGATCTGGAAATAGGGATATTTATATGAAATCTCTTGAGTTTTCAAAGTTGGCAACTTAATTCTACTTAAATTTTTTTTTTTTTTTACAAGAAAAGCTTTATTAGAAGGGAAAGATACAGATATAGAAAGATTCCAGATATAGAAGCGGGTGGCAACTTAAGAAACACACTGTATGAACAGCCAGGCAAAACATGTCTGCAAGCTGGCTTGGGTTCATAGTATGCCAATATGCAAACTCTGGTCTTGGACTTCAGTAACTCTAATAATAACAGCAGACACCTAGTTCTTACTAGTGCCTTGCACTTTTCTTATCACTTGATGTATTATCTCATTCAATTTCCACAACAACCCTATAAGGGAGATAGATGCTATTATGAAAACCTCATTTTCCAAATGAGGAAATTGAGGCACAGAGAGAACTAAGTCACTTGCTCAAGACTATCATGCTTGTAGACTTGAGAACGAACGGCCAGAATCTGTGCTTTTTAACCCCTATGTTATAATAAGGTAAGATGGTCAGAAACATGTCATCCAGCCCTCTTGATAGGTAGGTGAGGAAACCAAGGCCCAGGACATCCATGCATTCAAGAAAGACTGGGAGACTTTTTTTCTGCCAGGCACTGTTCCAGGTCCTAAGGATACATCAGTGATGTTTGCCAACAGGCAAAAACCCTGCCTGCTACTGTTGAGGTTATGAACACTCAATCCATCCTCTCTTGTCCCCACAGGTGGCCATGGTGGAGGTACAACTGGAGAGCAACCACGAATACCCGCCAGGCCTGCTGGTGGCTTTTAGTGCCTGTACCACCATACTAGTGGCTGTACACCTCTTTGCACTCATGGTCTCCACGTGTCTTCTGCCCCACATTGAAGCCGTTAGCAACATCCACAACCTCAACTCTGTCCACCAGTCTCCACACCAGCGACTCCACCGCTATGTGGAGCTGGCCTGGGGCTTCTCCACTGCCTTGGGCACCTTCCTCTTTCTTGCTGAAGTTGTTCTGGTTGGCTGGGTCAAGTTTGTGCCCATTGGAGCCCCTTTAGGCACGCCAGCCCCCATGGTCCCTGCCTCCCAGGTGCCTGGGACTCTGTCACCAGTGGCTACCTCCCTTAGTCCAGCTTCTAAGCCACCCTCTTCTTCTGTAGCCCCTCCACAGGCTGAGCCACCTGAGGCCTGCTCATCCTGGCAAGCATGTGGTGGTGGTGGGGCCCATGGACCAGGCTGGCAAGCAGCCATGGCCTCCACAGCAATTATGGTACCCGTGGGACTTGTGTTCGTGGCCTTTGCTCTGCATTTCTACCGCTCCTTGGTGGCACACAAGACAGACCGCCACAAGCAGGAGCTAGAGGAGCTGAGTCGCCTGCAGGGGGAGCTGCAGGCTGTGTGAGACTTGTGTTAGCCACCGCGGAAAAGCACTGCCTCCCTCAGGGGTCAGCCACAGACCCCAGGTCTCCAGACCACTTCCCTGACCCTGCCTAGAGCCATTTCCTGTGGCTACTCTCAGGTAGAGACCAGATTCCTGCCCTCAGGGTCTTTTGGGCTGGGCCTTGGGGCAGGAATTCCAAGAGATTCTCCCTGTCAGCCTGTCCCATGGGTTTTGTAAATTCTGTATACCAGGGCTTGGAGGAGCAAGGGAGAAAATGGAAGGTCCTCAGTCTAAGGCTCATGTGGTAGGTGGAGGGGAGGCAGAGAGACCCCGGTCAGACCTTTGGTGCTGATCCTTAGCCACTTGCACCTATATAGGATGTTGAGGTCAGGTTACATACCCATCCAACTGCCCCAAAAGGCAGCCAACTCTTGCTTTATTTTTGTAGAATCTATTTTATGGTTGGCATTTGTTGGGAAGCTTTTTCCTCATCCTGATTTTGAAGGGTTCCATACTCTTAGTTGCTATAGAGAAGGATTTGCGTGTTTCTTCCCCCAGCATAGGTCTAGTCTTTCCTAGGAGGAGCCTCCCTATTTTTGGAGGTTCAAGTGCCTGTCCAACTTCTCTAGACCCACACTTAATGCTTCTATATCTGGTTCTCATTCTTCTCTGCCGGGTTGGGGGTCTTTAGAGACTTAGGGCCTGTGCGCCCAGCCCAACTGCCTGGCCAGTGTTGGGGTGAGGTTTTAAAAGGTCCTGTCCTAGCCCTTGAAATACAGAGTTATTCCGACACTGAATTTTTGATGCACCTTGTTTTGTATAATAAATTCTTTCACAGATGTCCCTGTGGCTGTGAATAGGGTAAAAGGGAGGCCTCCTTGGGATCAGGTGACTTGTTCCTAAGAGCTGAGTAGAGGCATGTGTACCTGGGGGTGGGGCAGGGGTGTGGGAGAGTGGGTTCCAGGTATTGACCTCTTTCTGGTGCTAACAGGGGCCAGTAGCTTCTGAATGTAGAATGTTACAACAAGGCAAAAAAAGGCTTTTGCACTGTTGTTCCTGAGCTCAGGGTCTCTATCTCTTTCATTAACGATTTAGCATGTTTTACTTTTTTTCTTTTTTTGAGTGACTACTACATACTAATAGGCTTTTCATAGGTTATCTCATTTAATCCTCACAGCCACCTCAAGAGACAAGTCTTTCTCATTCCCTTTCAGAGGCAAGAAAGCTGAGGCCCAGGAAGGCTGAGGATCTTGCCCAGAGCCACACAACTACTCAGTGAAAACAACTACCTTTACCATCACATAGGAAATCTGTTTGACTTAAGAAGCCAGTACCTTTAAACTGGGACAAGAGAAAGGAATATGATCTCATCATCCATTTAAAGGGTCCCAGTCCTCTCTCTTCTATTCTTATGGTGTGAGATCTTGAAGTCTTCCTTTTCTCTTTTCCTATTACTTAAAATGGTGAATTTGCATGAATCAGGCTCCAAGGGCTTTTCCTATGTTATTTGATGGCTACAATAGTTCCGTGTGACAGGAGTTAATACCCCTTTCAGAGGAAGAATCTGAAACGTTGAGAGGTCAATGACTTGCCCAAGGTCATACAGCAAGAGCTGTAAATAGTTATCTGAAACCTACAGGCATCTTCAGCTCTGGCAGAGGAGCCTCCTGAGAATGCCATTACCCAGAGACCAAGATACCCTGCGACCAAGACGAAGATAAAGGATGCCCAGCGACAGGGCGACCTTGGTCCCAGGGTCCCAGGTGTTAAGCCTGAACTGGTGCTGCCCTCGAGTGGCAGGACTGGGTAAGCATAGCCCCCTCTACTGACCCGGCTGAAAAGGGCGGGCACTGGAATCATGATGCCTGGAGAACAGACCACTCCACCCTAGCTCCTGTAAAACGTAGTTCGGTTTTTACAAGACCCATTCAATGGCCTTTAGGCTCTACCAGGTTTATTATAGAACTTTTAAGACAGCTTCGGATTTAATCAATCGTTAATAGTGGGCCGAGTACAACCAAAATGCGGCAGCTTCTGGAGGCCTCAGTTTCCCCATCTGTCTGGTGGGCATCTTAAACAGCTAGCGGCCCAAGGGGGAAAACGAAAGGAAAACGCTTCCTACATTATGTAGAGCGCCAGGGAAACGACCTGAGTTACCGCCTGTGGTTGTACTTTTCCACCTCAGGACAACCCTCCCAACCCGCCTGGGTTTCGGTGGGCTCTACAGGAAGTGTCCCCGCGACGCCGGGCTCCGCACGCTCTGACCACGCCCTCTGCCCCTCTGCGCACGCCGCCTTGGCTCCACCCACAGACGTATTCGCAGATTCGCGAGGCCAGCTCCTCAGAATTGCTCAGGCCCGTATGCTTAGCCGAAAATTCTCATCGGACTCCGAGAAGAGCTTTGAGCTGTAGTCAATTTCCCTGGGTCAGAATGAGGCTGTCCCCTGAGTTGTGCTAGTAATAACTATCCAGTAAAAGTAGCCGATTCTGCCAACAGGGTTTGGCTACCCAGGAGTTATTTTCTTGACCCCAACCAAGGCGGGTAAGGGGAAGCAACGGCTAGGTCCAGGACCTGTGGCGAATTTGCAGCCTCTTACATTTCTAGTTGTGTAAGAAAGGGACAGGCAAGAGGAGCAAAGGACCGGAGGTCCGGTCCACCCATTCGCCCCGCCCGCCTGACGAATCTGCGCCCGTTCAACGCACCACTCAAATCTCTCCAGCTCTGGCTGGCCTCCTCCCCTCCGCCCCGCCCCCTTTTCCTCAGGGATTAGTTGCTGCTTTCGTTGCCGCCGATTCGTCAACGACCCCAGGCCAGAGCAGCTGGATAGTCGTGGCGAAGCCCACTCTCCGGGGAATGCGGCCCATCTCCAGGCAACCTGGGCCGCAACCCTCGAGCCTTATAGGGCGTCGGCCGGGGCGAAACCGCTATCCTCGGCCCCGTGGGTCTCCTGGTGGCGCCCGTGACGAAAGTGCGAATGTCGACGCTCTGCCCGCTGGGCCTCGCGCAGGTGGCGGTGGTGTTTGGTGCGCGCGCCGGGGAGGTGGTGGTGGGG
>NW_006436812.1:9230649-9241529 GCF_000325575.1 Pteropus alecto
TGGGATGATGAACCTGGAGTCCGAGCTAGTCGGTGAGGGGCAACAAGAGAGTCAGGCCTAAGACCTGAACCTCCTTGCGGATTTCTCTCCTAACAGTGTAAATGAGCAAAGATGGATCAGGAAGGTGGGGGAGATGGGCAGAAGGCCCCGAGCTTCCAGTGGCGGAACTACAAGCTCATCGTGGATCCTGCCTTGGACCCTGCTTTGCGCAGGCCTTCTCAAAAGGTGTACCGCTACGATGGAATCCACTTCAGTGTCAACGTGAGTGCCCCAAGCCTTTCCTTGCCATCTAGGGAACTCCAGGTCCCATTCTCCTGTTAGCTCTGTTCAGTATCTAGAACTTCCATACCCTTAGCCTGCCTTCTAAAAAGTGGGCAACCAAACCCAAACTCTTTTGTATATGGGTCTCCAAATGGGTTTCTTAGAGCTCAATAATGTGGTTTCACCTTGAGCTATCTTTCTGTTCTTGGTTTCCTTCCTAGGACTCAAAGTATATACCAGTCGAAGACCTCCAAGACCCCCGTTGCCATGTCAGGTCCAAAAACAGAGACTTTTCCCTCCCAGTCCCTAAGTTTAAGGTATGTGTCTGCTAGTCTGGTATGGTGGCCCTTGGAGGGTGTGGAGGATCTGTCCTGGCAGTCTAATCTTAATGTAGCCGAGTGAAAGGATCACAGCCAGATCTAACAATCTCTGAGGCTGTGAGACTGAGTTGTTCTGGATAGGAGGTATGTTTATGTTCTAAAAAGGTGTAGATGAGGTATCCCAAGCAGGGGTGTTGACTTCTTGAAGGACAACATAAATTCAGGTTTAGCTGGTATACCTATCACTATGTATTCCTGGACAGTGCCTGGCTTGACAGTGCCCTGGTGTGATGCCCCAGTTTCTCAACAAAGGGAGTGACAAGGCCAGGGACTCCATCCCTGGAGTCCTCTATTTCTCACCTCTCATTTGGCCATTTCATTCTCTATCTTGTTTCTTCAGAGTATTCCCATTTCCCTGGCTAGGCAGGATACTTGTCAGACCCTGGGTTGAGGCTAGAAAACTGATGGTGCTTAGTTTCCTTCAGTAATTCTTTATTCTTCATTTTTAAGTCATTTGCTGGGTTCTCTCATCCCTCTTTTCACTTTGTACACTTTCCCTGGACAGCTTCTTTCATACCCACGACTTTGACTATTCCAAAATGTTGATGACTTCCAAATCTGTTTCCAGATAAGATTAGTCTCTTGAGCTCCAGACTTATATGCCTGGTAGTGGGACAGCTCCATCTGGAGCCCCACAGACATCTCAAACTCAGGAGATCTAAAACAAATTATTCTTTACCCCTTTAATTCTGCTTTCCCTTCCATCTATTCAGCTGCACAAGCTAGGAGCCTAGGAATCATCCTATGAGGCTCCTACCCTTTATTTGTCACAAAGTTCTGACCCTTTTTCTTAAATACATTTTTTATCTTAATTCTGTTTCCATTTCCATTTCTTTAATGCATACTGTTATATTCATTTCACTTGGTTTCCTTGCTTCCATTTTCCTCTATTTCATTTTCAAACCTATTGTTATTTGTCTTTTTGGTTTTACTGATCTCTTATTTTACTTTTGTTGCCATGTCCATGATTTTGTGCATCGACATGTATGATTATTGATCTGATCAAGCTTCATCTTTTGCCTTGATATCACACACCTGTGTTTCATCATACCATATGCTTTGCAATTTCTAGGAAATGCTAAGTTATTTAATAGTTTTGTGCTCTAATGAGTCCTTGTCATATTGGTGAATTTCTGTTTTTCAAAGAGCCCAGTACAAATGACTCCATGTATGTGAATTCTTCCCTGTCTCTACTCTGAACAAGGATTTCCTTCTCTGGGCTCCCAAACACCCTGTCTACATCTCTGCATCACTTACTGTGTCATGTTACGATCGTGTATGTCTTTCTGTCCTGTCTATTTTTGTCCATTTTTGTATTCCTAGTGCCTAGTCCATGGTAATCATGTAGTAAAAGCTGAGTTAGTGAATTATTTCTCTACAGCTAGTTCCTTCCATGTGTACTTATTTCTCAGTTTGTACATTTCTTTACCTGGTTCTTGCCATTATTCGGTGGAGAGAAGAATTCAGGAAAGAGAAGGGTCAAAACCGATATATATCTCTTGTTGGGTCCCATTCCCCATTCCATTACCTCTCAGTTACCCAGTCCTATTTCTCTTGATTTCATGGATTGCTCTAAAATTTCCCCAAGGACAAAGGAACAGTGGTCAGTATTAAGATCCCCGACTTAACTCTCTTGCTCTCCACAGTTGGATGAGTTCTATATCGGACAGATCCCACTAAAGGAAGTGACTTTTGCAAGGCTGAATGACAACGTGCGGGAGACCTTCCTAAAGGACATGTGCCGAAAGTATGGCGAGGTGGAAGAGGTGGAGATTCTTCTTCACCCCCGTACTCGCAAGCACCTGGGCCTGGCCCGTGTGCTCTTTACCAGCACTCGGGGAGCCAAGGAAACAGTCAAAAACCTCCACCTTACCTCTGTCATGGGCAACATCATCCATGCGCAACTCGACATCAAAGGTGAGGGTTCTCTTGCCTGCTGTCAAAGTTGGGCTTCAGCGGAGACTGTACACGCAAATGCCTGTTGGGGCCAGGCAAGTGATCAGGTTCATGATTCCTCATCTGTAACTCTTGGAGTGAGATGAGTTTATAAAATCAGAATTTTATGAAGGGATTATGGTACATATATGTATTTTCGATAGGGTTGGGCAGCACCCTATAGTCTAGCATATGACTATTTTTGTAAGAAAATTTGTGAAGGATCACACTAGATAGGAAGAATAAAAGCTATAGTAAATGGCCTCATCTCAGGTCAGGTTTTGATACTGAATTCCCAAAGATACTGGGTTTTGAGTTTGGGGTTTTTAAATTTGAATTAGGGACCTGTATAGGTGAGTGAAGGAAGCACTCTTGGTTTTTGCGTCAGGAGCAATAGGAAGGGGTGGAGATTGTGGGATATTGTAGCAGTGCCATCTAAAGGAGGTGGCTGTCACTTGGCATTAGCCAATTTGCAAGTGAGATTGAGAACTAATATTGCTGAATAATCTGGGTTTTTTAAAGGCAGAAATCTAGGTTTTCATGTGGAATCTCATGGTTTTAAAATGTTGCATTCCCCTCCCCCTGCACCCTCCCAGTTTTTGTTTTTTTTTTTTTTAAGTGATTGTGTAGGGCAAATAAAATACAACTGTAGGCTGGATTTAGCCCTCAGGTTGCCATTTTGTAACATTAGTTTTATAGGATGAAGAGCATGAAAGGATTTAGTATCAGATGACCTGGGTTTGGATTCTAGTTTTGCCACTGACCAACTTTGTGCAGGTCAGTTTTCTTTAAGCTTATAAAGTAGGGGTACTGATGCTTTTCCCTCCTGGTGATTATCCAGTGTAGTAACACTTATGGAAAAAACTGCGAAGTGTCATACTATATGTTATTTGTAGTAGACGTTAAATGGAGTTGAGGTAGAAGGTCCCTAAAAAGATAGAAAGTAGAAGAATTGAAATCCCCAAACCCAAGACTCAAATTGAGGCCTGAGGAAGATGTGGGAATACCAAATTAGGAAGGAGTTGTTTCTCCATCTTACTCTGTTGGTTCCCTTTCTTCCTCCAGGACAACAACGAATGAAGTACTATGAACTGATAGTCAATGGCTCCTATACCCCTCAGACGGTGCCCACTGGGGGCAAGGCCCTGAGTGAGAAGTTCCAGGGTTCTGGTGCAGCCACCGAGACGGTGAGAAGCTTGTGGTTGCCATAGCCCTAGCCATGTGAGCATGGTACTTGAGTGCCAGGACCAGTCTTTGGGAGGTTCTGGACTTCACTGTTAAGTATAGGAAGAGCCAAGAAAAGATTCCTAGATGCTTTCAAAAGACAGGGAACTGGGATTCTTCATTTGGAGAAAGGTGAGTTGTTAAGTGGTACTTGATTTCTTTTCCTTTCTCAGTGCTCCATTCTCTCCCTCTAGACTGAATCCCGCCGCCGCTCCTCCTCCGACACTGCTACCTACCCAGCAGGCACTGCTGTGGTGGGCACGCCTGGCAATGGCACCCCCTGCTCCCAGGACACAAGCTTCTCCAGCAGCCGACAAGACACCCCATCTTCTTTTGGCCAGTTCACCCCTCAGTCCTCCCAGGGAACCCCCTACACATCTCGGGGGAGCACCCCCTACTCTCAGGACTCTGCCTACTCCAGCAGGTATAGAGTAAATACTCTCTGGGACCCCCAGATTGTGAGAGCTGTCGCTGGGAAGAAGAAACCCAGA
Source organism: Pteropus alecto (assembly GCF_000325575.1). NCBI lineage: Eukaryota > Metazoa > Chordata > Mammalia > Chiroptera > Pteropodidae > Pteropus > Pteropus alecto. The sequence continues at coordinate 9,234,941 of NW_006436812.1, forward strand.
GTCCCTCTAAGAGGAAGTCGGGAATAATTTGTTCTGGTTTCTCTGTGGATTCAGCCAACAAATCCCCATTCTCAGGGAACTCACTCCAGCTAAGTACCCAATACCATTTAGATCTTTTTTGCAGGACAGTGTAGAGTAGCTTTGGATACTGAGAACTGGGATTCTAGGGTTTGGTGACACAGAGCTGAACCCAGCTAACTCACGCACTTTTTCTCCAGCACCACTTCAACTTCCTTCAAGCCCCGGCGGTCAGAGAACAGCTACCAAGATTCCTTTTCCCGCCGCCATTTCTCTGCATCTTCGGCTCCCACGACCACCTCTGCAGCCATCTCTGTCACCACTGCAGCCACTGCCACATCCTCCACTTCTTCCTCCTCGTTGTCCTCGTCGTCCTCATCGTCCTCTTCTTCCTCATCCTCTCATTTTCGTGGTTCTGACTCAAATTACCCAGCATATTACGAAAGCTGGAATCGCTACCAACGCCATCCTTCCTACCCACCCCGCCGGGCAACTCGGGAGGACCCCCCTGGGGCGCCTTTTGCTGAAAATACAGCTGAGCGCTTCCCACCTTCCTACACCTCCTACTTGCCCCCTGAGCCCAACAGGCCCACTGACCAGGACTATCGGCCTCCTGCCTCAGAGGCTCCACCCCCAGAGCCTCCAGAACCTGGTGGAGGTGGCGGTGCTGGGGGGCCCAGCCCTGAGAGAGAAGAAGCTAGGACTTCCCCCCGCCCAGCCTCACCTGCTCGTTCTGGCTCCCCAGCCCCAGAGACCACCAATGAGAGTGTGCCCTTCGCTCAACACAGCAGCCTGGATTCTCGCATTGAGATGTTGCTGAAGGAGCAGCGCTCCAAGTTTTCTTTCCTGGCCTCTGACACAGAGGAAGAGGAAGAGAACAGCACCACAGGCCCTGGGGCTAGAGACACAGGGATCGAGGTGCCTTCTGGGTCAAGTCATGGTCCCTGCACGCCCCCTCCAGCCCCAGCTAATTTCGAGGATGTGGCACCTACAGGGAGTGGGGAACCAGGGGCTACTCGGGAGTCTCCCAAGGCCAACGGACAGAACCAGGTGAGGTTGGGGTCAGCCAGCAGAGGTGCCTGGGATCAGGGAGGCAGGGTCGGGCCCAGGGGGAGAGGAAAGGGAAGTAGACAAAACAGGGATTTGAGGAAAAGCCCAGGGAACAGGCAGAAGCTTTCTGTGACCTTCCTCTGCACCCCTACAGGCTTCTCCATGCTCTTCTGGAGAGGACATGGAGATCTCCGATGATGACAGGGGTGGCTCACCTCCTCCAGCCCCAACACCCCCTCAACAGCCTCCACCCCCTCCTCCTCCACCCCCTCCTCCACCCCCCTACCTGGCTTCCCTTCCCCTTGGTTATCCTCCCCACCAGCCTGCCTACCTCCTCCCACCCCGACCCGATGGACCACCACCCCCTGAATACCCGCCACCTCCTCCGCCACCTCCCCACATCTATGATTTTGTGAACTCCCTGGAGCTCATGGATCGACTTGGGGCTCAGTGGGGAGGAATGCCCATGTCCTTCCAGATGCAGACCCAGATGTTAACTCGGCTCCACCAGTTGCGACAAGGCAAGGGATTGACTGCTGCCTCAGCTGGTCCCCCTGGTGGAGCCTTTGGGGAGGCCTTCCTCCCATTCCCACCCCCTCAAGAGGCAGCCTATGGCTTACCCTATGCCCTATACACACAAGGGCAAGAAGGCCGAGGGGCATACTCCCGGGAGGCCTACCACCTGCCTTTGCCCATGGCAGCCGAGCCCCTGCCCTCCTCCTCAGTCTCAGGAGAGGAGGCCCGGCTGCCTCCCAGGGAGGAAGCAGAGCTAGCAGAGGGCAAAGCCCTGCCGTCAGCAGGCACTGTGGGCCGTGTGCTGGCCACCCTAGTCCAAGAAATGAAGAGCATTATGCAGCGAGACCTCAACCGCAAGATGGTGGAAAATGTGGCCTTTGGAGCTTTTGACCAGTGGTGGGAGAGCAAGGAAGAGAAGGCCAAGGTGAGGGCCAGTGCCTGGCAATGGGGAAACCTGGGGCTCCATTGGTGGAAATAGATCTCTTGCTCCTCCAGGCTACACAGCTCAAAAGAGAAGAGGGATGATCAAGGCAAGTGGAGAGAGACTGTGGGCATGTGGTGGGATACTAGTTGGGCCAGGGAGTTGGGGGCACACACAACAGTAGAAAAGCGTGAGCCTGAGAGTCTGAAAAGCTTTGTCCTGAGTCCAGTGTTTGTCGTGGACAAGGCCCTTAAATGTCTCTGGGCTTTAATCTTCAGTGTCTCCATTTGTAGAGTGGGGAGAATAGTAGCTGCTTCCTAAGGTTGATGGACTGTAAACAAGCAGACTTAAGGAAATGCAGGGGCTGGTGCAAGGGAAGTGTGGCATAGATGTGCATCAAATGGAGGAGTGAGTAGATACATTTCTATATTCTGGGGCCTGGGAGTAGTTCTCAGGTAGGAGGGAGCACCTAGGTTCTGGGGCTCAGTCCCCCTACTGCCTGCAGCCATTCCAGAATGCAGCCAAACAGCAAGCCAAGGAGGAAGATAAAGAGAAGACAAAGCTCAAAGAGCCAGGCCTGCTGTCCCTTGTAGACTGGGCAAAGAGCGGAGGTACCACAGGCATCGAGGCCTTCGCCTTTGGGTCAGGGCTGCGAGGGGCCCTGCGGCTGCCTTCTTTCAAGGTACTCAGAACTGTGGTCTTGCCTAGTATGTCCTTGGGGTAGGAGTCGTTGGGAACCATGAGTGTTCGAGTTCTAAAACGGCTCCATCTCTTTCCACCCCACAGGTAAAGCGAAAAGAGCCTTCAGAAATTTCAGAAGCCAGTGAGGAAAAGAGGCCCCGGCCTTCCACTCCCGTGGAGGAAGATGAAGATGGTGAGTGAGAGGTCAGGTGGAAGGAGAAAGGGTAGAGGCTGCTTAATTCTGATAGGAAAGTAAGAAGCAGGGATGAAGGGGTAAAGGTGTCTTAAAGGCAAGGAGACAAGTGGAGATTTGACTATAGGGTTATAAAGCAGTTCTGATTATGTGAAGCTTCAGATAGGGTAGTCCCTAGATTTTAGTTATGGTTCTTAGGCTGATAAGCTGATTTAAGTTTTCTGTATTTCAGTTTTCTCTTGTAAAGTAGGAATAATAACTTTAACATCTAAAATCACAGAATTTTGAGGTTAAACAGGTCATCTACCCATGTTTACCATTTAATGCTTAAGCTTTCCTGTAACCTTCTTACCATTTTGTCTAAGACTGAACTATTGGTTGACAGCTTATATGGCTGGGAAACCTTCTTACTGAGTCCGATCTGCTTGCCTGGCAACCCGTTTGCCTAAGTAGTATTTTCTTGGGCCAGGTATAACAAATCATCTGCCCCTTCCACCCAACCCAGAAAATGATGAGAAATAAAATGGATGTGATATATTTAAAGCTGTATAAAACATTGGTTAGCTCTGAGATTTTCATGTTTTTCTGCTGAGCTTCAACTTCTTGTTTATAAAACATCTGTGGGACTGTCAGGAAGATCAACAGCAGTAACTGTTACTGCTGTTGGTAAATTGCTTTAACTACCACTCACCTTGGCTTAGACCCTGAGCGAGAGAAGGAGGCTGGAGAGCCAGGACGTCCAGGGACCAAGCCCCCTAAGCGAGATGAAGAGCGAAGCAAGACCCAGGGCAAACACCGCAAGTCCTTTGCTCTGGACAGTGAGGGGGAGGAGGCATCACAGGAGTCCTCCTCAGAAAAGGTAAGGAGACAAGGCACTTGGTCCCTGCCAGAAGCCTGCTTCCTGAGTTCCTGTCCCCATAGCCAACTTCCCTTTGGGCTGCAGTGCAGGTAGCTATGCCTTCTAGAGGACCAGTTATCCTTTTCCTGTTAGTCTCTATTTGTTCCTTTTCCTTAAGGATGAAGATGATGATGAGGAAGATGAGGAAGACGAAGAGCATGAGGAAGCCATTGATACTGCAAAGAAGGAGGCAGAGGCATCAGATGGTAAGTAGAGATAAAATAGAGTAGGTTTCTGGCTTGGGGAAGAAGGGATTCAGCCACCTGTCTAGCCCTTTCCTGAGCTCACATAACCTTCCTGCTGGATTTATTGGCCATCTTTGCCCTCCCCCAAAGCAACTTCTTAGCCCTATCCTTTGGAACCCTTGGCCCATTGTAAACAACAACATCAATACCCAGAATGCTACCCCTTGCTTACCTCTTCTACTGAAACAAGGCTCTCCCCTGAAGACTACCCAACAGAGCCTGTTTTCCCAAGTCCTCGAGATAAGGGGTTGCATTCTCCTGCTTTCCCTTTCTTTATGCTACCAGACTGTGCCTTCCCATCTTTAAGTACTGTACATCTTTAAGTAAGGCTCAGCCATTGAGCTGTGCCTCTCTCTTCCCCTCCCTGTAGCTGCCATCACCAGATATGATTTCTCTTCTCAGTCGAACACCCATTTGTTTCTCCACATTGAGGCTTGGGGACATGGTTTAGTCTTTCTTTTCATTCATTTGTTTGGGAATATATATTGAGTTCCTCTTCTGAGCCAGGCACAGTTTTAGGTGTTGGGAACACATTCGTGTCCAAGACAGATGTGATTGCTGCTTTTGCAGAGCTTGTGATCAGTTGGCAGGGAAGAAGAGACTTGACAAACAAGTGGACAAATAAATAACATTTGAAATAGATATGTGCTTTAAAGAAGATAAAATAGATTAACAAGGGTAGAGAGTGACAAAGGTAGGGGAACTGCAGAAAAATTAACTTTTATATCTAATGATGAAAGAATGCCTCTGAGAGGTGCCATTTCCGCAGAATCCAGAATGGTGAGAATGATGATCCTAGAGCCTCTTCAGTAAAGCAGAGGGCAAGGTCATGTGCTGAGAATGAGGGTGTGCAGACCCCTACACATCACTTGGTCACCAACTCCTGTCAGTTTCACCACTTCCATTTTTCTTAAATTGTCAACTTCCTTTGTTCTTGCTCTCCTGCCTTAATCATGTAGAGGCTGCAGCAATTTTGACTGATTTTCCTGTCTGTTTTCATCCTTCTCCGTTCCAATCCATTTTCCAGCCTGCTGATGGAATTATCATTCCTAAAATACACACTGGACCCTGTTACTTCCTCTGTAAAGTATTTTCCTGGCTCCCCGTTTTCCACAAGGTGAAAGTGGCCTCAGCCTGACACTTTAGGCTGCTTATAATCTAGCTCCTGCTTATCTGTTTGGTTCCATCTTGTCATTCTCCAGATCCCTCCATGGCCATCACTACTTTCTATTTTAATTTACCCAATTATGTTTCTTAAAGACTACAAAACCTCTTAATTTCTTAGACTCTTTCCAGTGTACTATCTCCTAAAGGCACAGAGCTTGTAACATTTCCTAAGCTTATTTTACCCTAGAGTTCTTTTACAGAGTTAGTCATCCAGTCAGTGTCTATAAGACCCACTTTGAGAAAAGCTTTGGTAGTTACAGCAGATTGCTTGCCAGTCTCCCAGTGCCGCTCTTCACTTAACCTTTCACATCCCTGCTTAGCCGCCAGGCCTGCCTGATGAACTCCTACTTCTCTTTTTTGACTTCAGTATCTCCTTCACGGGGATGCCTTCCCTGACCATGCTCCCCAGCCCTTTACACTGACATTTATCTCACTATGAACAAATTGTGTGCTTACCCAACTCCTTAAGGGTAGGACTTCCAGGACCTAGCACAGAGCCTAACACATCCATAGTACTGAGTCAGTGAACAAACCCACGGCTTGACCAAGTGAGGGACCTTCCCACTTCGCCTGATTACCCCTTCTGGATTTCCAGGCGAGGACGAGGAAAGCGATTCGTCCTCCAAATGTTCTCTGTATGCTGACTCAGATGGTGAAAATGATAGCACCTCGGACTCCGAGAGTGGCAGCTCGTCCAGCTCCTCATCTTCGTCATCCTCTTCATCTTCCTCCTCATCGCCATCCTCCTCCTCATCTGAATCCTCCTCTGAAGAAGAGGAAGAAGAGCAACCAGGAACCATACCCTCGGCATCACCACCCCCTAGAGATGCCCTTGTGCCCCTGCCAGCACCTGTGGAGGAGTCCAAGCCAGAAAGAGTGGCAGGCTCCCCAGTCACACCACTCCCCGAACAGGAGAAGTCTCCAGCAATACCTGCAGGTAGGTGGTGTGGAGCTGTTGATTTGATCTGTGCGTGTGTGTGTCCGTGAGAACAGTGGGGTCAGCATTTATTAGTTGCGTGCAAGTATGTGACTTTATTGGAAAACATGCAAAGTTGGACAAAAGTCACTATCTCCTGTCACTTCTCCCCAGGAGACATTTATGGTCTAATGTACTCCAGCTGCACTGCCATAAGTGGTTTATAGAGCCACACCAGGGTGGTTGGCTACTAAAGTAAAACAGAATGGTCTCTTCCCAAGTAAGTTAAGGAGAAAATTCCCAATTTAACAAATTGCTCCTCTAATTTTTCTTAAGCCCATTTCTTAATGTGTAATGTATACTTTGATTAAATGGACAAATAGGTAGAAAACAACTATTAAAAACATTAACCCAGACCTTAATTCTAGCTTTACTTTCCTTTGCAGATTTGTACATTCAGTTTTTATTTTGTAACATGTATACG
>NW_006436812.1:9241762-9255848 GCF_000325575.1 Pteropus alecto
GTGAACTGTTTGGTCAAGCAGTTGACATTTATTGAGTACTTATAGTAGGTGCAAAGGATACATGGTCTATGGACAATAGGCACTGTTCTTGCCCTCATGAAGCTTACAGTCTATAGAGAGAGACAGTTGAGTAATAAATACTTCAGAATCTGTGATTACCAACCGATAAGCACTGTGAAAGAAAAGTACAAGGTGCTCTGAGAACCTGAGCACATCTGTGGGGAAATGTTTTCTGCTGAAGCATCATTGGCCCTGAAATCCAGGTAAAGCAGGCAGGAGGGTGTGATTAGCATGTGCAGAGGCCCTAAGGCAGAGGAAATAGCATGTTGGAAGACATAAAAGAAAGCTAACCTGGAGGATTGAAAGGATGGGAAGCTGGAGTGGCTGAAACTGGAGAGGCAAGCAAGGGCTGAGCCACGCAAAGTGAGTAGGCCATGGTAGGACTCTACTCTTTATCTTAAAGGTAGTGGAAAGACATGATTATATTTGTGTTCTGAAAAGAGGTAGTGCAGAAAAAACTTCAAAAAGGACCAGAGTTGATAGAGGAAGATTAAGGCTGTTGCCATGAGTAAATAAAGCAAGCAGTGGTGGTAAGTTGAAGTAGGGTGTTCTTATGGTGGAATTAATAACTCAGTTTTCAAGATACACTTAAAAGATGCACATGGCCTTCCAGAGAACTCTTGAACATTATTGAGAATCTGTGGTCTGAGATAGGTAGTGACCACATGAAGAAATCTCTCACTAGTGCACTCCATTCTAGTTCGGACTCCTTGAGCGGAGGAGTTGAGGCTCTCATTAATTCTGAGGAGCCTCTCCTGAACCCATTAGTAGCAGAAGAGCTGATGGAGTCACAGGTCAGAGAGCAGCAATCTAGTGCTCTTTCATTCTCATTAGGGTAGGAAGAAAGTGTGGGACGTATCAAATTTGTATTTTAGAAAGATCATTCTGGCAGGAGGGCGAGGGATTTGGCAAGTTAGCAAAGCAGTAGAGTGACCCATGAGAACGTTTGAAGGGATGCATGTAAGCGAAGGTCATAAACTAAAGCATGGGCGTTTCATTGAGGTGCAAGGGATTAGAAGTGGGAGTGAGGATTCAAGAGAAATTTAGGAGATAGAGCTATTTAGTTAAACTGCTTACCAGGAAAGGAAAGTCAGGGAGAACCAGAAGTAGGAAGAAAGCTGATGTGTTTAGTTGAGCTTGAATCTGACATGCCTCTGGAACCTCCAGGTAGAAACATTCAGAAGGCAGTTGGATCGATAGATCCGAAGCTCTTAAAGAATGATAGACTGGAAATGAGATAGATATTTGAGAGTACTGAAAGTACGGATGTGAATGTACTTACATACCTTAGAAGGATGTACAGAATGAGAGAAGGGGGCCAGAGCCTTACAGTTTTATGAGATAGATGGGCAAAGGGGAGCCAGAAGAGGCTGAAAAGAGGTGATCAGAAATACGGGAAGGGAGCTCGGAGTCTCAAAAGGAGGGAGTGGTTTGTATCAGCAGCTGTAAGAGTAGTTGTAAGATAGGAAAAGTGTTGGATTTGTCTGTTAGGAGGTCACTGGTAACCTTATCAATTTCAGTAGAATGGATCAGACTGAAGCCAAGTTGAGGGATGTTAAGGATTGAGGACAGGCAACAGAGGTAACCAGTTTTCTGGAAGGGAAGACTATTCTTGTTATGAAAGAGAAAGAAGGAGTTTAGAGGTTATAGTTAACAGTTTAACATTTATTGAGAGCCTTTGTGCCAGGCTCTAGGCCTAGTACATTGCAGTTTAATTTTCTCATTCAGTCTTCACAACATCCTTACTACCATTTCACAGATGAGGACTTTGATGTTTAGTGAGATAATCAAGGTCACTCAGCTGGGATTGGAGAAACAGCAAGAAAAGAATGCAGGGTTGATGGAGGGTTAGCTTTTCAAAGTAGGTGAGACTTGAGCATGATTGTACAGTGAAGGAAGAGGGAGCAGGTAGATGAACTAGGAGAGAGATACTTGCTGGATTCGCATACCTGGGGAGATGTGGGAGATGGACTCTAGGTCTGATGCAAATCTGTCTGTAAATGGGGAGGTGGGGAGATGTGGGCTTTCATGCTTGAAGGTGTCCTTTTTCACTCTGCGGCAGGAAAATGGGACATATTCTGAGCCTGAGGGGGGCTAGGTGAAGGAGAAGCCTTGGAAAGTGAGAAGAGTGGGGAGTGAGGATGAAAGCTGACTAAGTTTCTTGGCAACTCAGAAGCCCTGCTGGGGGCTAGGGTAAAGGAGGAGAGAAGATAGGTGGTTGGGTAGATTCAAGGTTGGGGATCTACAGGGTGGAGGTGGTAGAAAGGTGTGGAACGTGCTATGAAAGGAGAACAAAGTAAGGATCCCTGCAGTTTAGGCATAAGAAAGAAAGAAGTTAATTTAGGAAGAGGGCGATGGGCTGGAGAGAGGTAGAAGGATGGGAAATTGAAAAGGTGCAGTGGAGTGAACTGAAAGGACCTGGGGAATTGTGGTCAGGGTGTAGGGGATCAGAGTGTAAGGGTCCAAAGTGGAGCTATTCTAGAGGGTGACAGGGTCAAGTGTGTGACCGATGGAGGGTAACTGAAAATGAAGGTCACTGGATATGTGAAATTGGGTAAACAGGTGGGATATCAAAGTCCCCAAGATAGATGGCAGAGGTGGGAGAGGAGAGAACCATAAAGGCAGGTCCTTGGTTTTAGAGAATGATGGGAAAATCCAAGTTACCAAAGTTGTAACTGGCAGAGGGCTGTGTGGCTTAATGGCAGGAGCCTGGGAGAAAGGGCTTGTCTGGTGGGCAAAGATAGGGACCTGGATGCCTTTAGGACTTGGTTTTCTTCTGTCTTCTGATCTGGTTCATTCTTTTCTCCTGCAAATGGGCTTCCTCTGCTTTTCCATTCTAGCAGAGAGTGCTTGCCCCCCACAGACAGATATACTGTCCTAGATCTTTATTCTCAAGGAAGTTTCTTATTGGGCTGACTTGTGTCAAGTAGCCATCAGTTAATGAGGGGGGCAGAGAGCGAGGCAGGTCATGTTGTAGAAACAGTTGCTTCTGCTACTTGTGTGTCTTGGGAGGGTACCCCCCAGATTGTCTCCCTAAATGAAAGGGATGGCCAGGTTTCCTTTAGGACAAGGAAATTTGTGTGAAGAAGCTGAGCCAAGAGGGGAATTTGTTAAGAGCCAGGCTTCCAGAGGGCACAGTGAGCTGGGTTGGGAGGATGGGTCAGATGGGGAGGCTGCCCCAAGATGCTGAGGAGAGTTGGTGAGAGGACTCAACAGAAACTGGAGAGCCTGGGACAAACACCCTGGGACCTTGCTAGCTTCAGAGTAGATCTCACATGGTATCCAGATCCTGAGGAAACACAGGCTGAGGGCCTTGCCCAGGGTGCTGGTTTGGGGAACATCTGTTAAGGCAGTGGACACATGTTGATCACTGCCTTCTTGGACCAGGCCTAGTTCTGGCTGCCCTCTAACTCTGAGTGGTAGAGCCAGATGTGCAACCACAGAGTTCCACTGCAGGATGTCCAGAGCAGTATAGGGCAGTAGGTAAGAGCACTGATTCAACTCAGGCTTCCCAGAGTGCAGGTCTTGTTCTGTCATTTGCTAGCTGTATGACCTTGGGCAGGTTATTTACCTCTGTCTGCCTCAGTTTCCTTATCTGTCACATCGGGTTAATAATAGTATTTTCCTCCTATGGTCGTTGTAAGAATTAAATAAGTAGTTAATACATGTAAAAGACTTGAATTAGTGCTTAGCATAAAATATTAGCCATTAATATGCTGCAGCCAACCTGAAGACTAGCAATTACCAATTTCTGAAGAAGTCAGGGAAGCCTTCACAAAGAAAGTGGCATTAAGCTGGGTCTAAAAGCTGTATGTTAGCTTTCCCAATGGGTAAGGAGAGAGAGGCACTTCAAACAAAGGGAACCATGTAAGTAAAGGCCCAGGGGCCTGAAAAGCCATGCCTATTTGGGTGGCCAGAACCTAGGGTGAGAGGGTGAGGTGTGGACTGGCTTCACAGGGATTGTCTGATTGGTCAGGTCTGCAGGACTGGGTCTTCCTCAGGGAAAGGACTAATTTGTATCATGACCAGTGTTCAGAGCCCCCCACCTAGCAGCAGACTTGGAAGGTCCCAACAGAGAGAGGATGCACTCCTTGTCCTGGGGGCGGTTAGCTGGGGAAAGAGAGTATGGCCTTCTCAAAGATAGTATATCCCCTCCCCAACCCACTCCTCATCTTTAGATCTCAGCTTCACTTTCAGTACAGTTTGGGGTGAGGCGGGGGGCAGGGGAGAAGAAGGCAAATTTTATAAAATATTTTAATACAAAATTCAGCTTCTTAACATTGTATCTTTTTTACCACACTAAAAAGATAATGTTGATTGTGGTTGAAATAATGGATACTGTAATTCAGATTTAGCTCATCACATCCTAAATGCTGCTGGCAAAAATTGTCTTGGTCTATGTGCCTAGTCGTTGACTAGTTCTGTCACCACCAGTCTTGGTAAAAAGGCTAGAGTCCAAATGTTTATTTCTTTAGAGCTCCCACTCTCCACGGTTCGAGCTGTACATTTGTTTTGTATAACTGTCTCTGTTGGACCGTAAGCTCTGTGAGGGTTTCAGAAGTGTCTGCTCAGTGTGCTTTTTCTGTACCTGATGCATAACTGGTGCTCTCTAAATGTGGAATGTATGAATGAGCAGGTACAAAACTCCATCCTGTCAAAGGAGCCCATAGTGCTGAGGACATTGCAGGTGTGAGAGGCAGGAACTGTGCTCCCTGAGCGAAGAGGAGTGTCTGTCGGAAACTGAGGACAGCATGAGTGTAGAACTTGTTGAAAGGCAGCTGGGGTGTAGATTCCCTGGTGAGGCTGGCCAGTCTCCTGCCCATACCACATCTCAGTCTGATGATACTGAGCCGAGAAGCTGACCTCCCTTTCCTTGTGTGCTTCCTTCTCCAGGTTCCACTGAAGAGCCAGTTCCCAGTGTGCCCCAGCCTCCCGCAGAGCCACCAGCTGGGCCTCCAGCCCCTGCCCTCCGCCCCTACGAGCGCCCCTCCTCTCCTATCCTCCTCCTGCCCCCACCCAAGAAACGCCGGAAAACCGTCTCCTTCTCTGCCATGGAGGAGGTGCCAGCCCCAGAGCCTTCCCCAGCTATCCCACCACAGGTCAAATCTCCTGGCCCCATCTCGCGCAAAGTCCCCCGGGGCGTAGAGCGGACCATTCGCAATTTGCCCCTGGACCATGCATCTCTGGTCAAGAGCTGGCCCGAGGAGGCGGCCCGAGGAGGTCGGACCCGGGCTGTTGGCCGAGGACGCTCCACTGAAGAAGAAGAGGCTGAGCCAGGGACAGAAGTGGACCTGACAGTGCTGGCCGACCTGGCCCTGACACCAGCCCGGCGTGGGCTGGGTGCACTGCCTACTGGCGATGACTCCGAGGCCACAGAGACGTCGGATGAGGCAGACCGCCCGGGCCCCCTGCTCAGTCATATCCTGTTGGAGCACAACTATGCCCTGGCCATTAAGCCCCCACCCTCCACGCTGGCCCCTCGACCCCCGGAACCAGTTCCTGCCCCTGCAGCCCTCTTCAGCTCCCCAGTGGATGAGGTCCTGGAGGCCCCTGAGGTGGTGGTGGCTGAGGCAGAGGAGCCAAAGCAGAAGCAGCAGCAGCAGCGAGAAGAAGGTGAGGAGGAGGAGGAAGAGGAGGAATCTGAGTCATCTGAGAGCAGCAGCAGCAGCAGCAGCAGTGATGGGGAGGGGGCCGTCCGGCGGCGCAGCCTCCGCTCCCACACCCGGCGTCGGCGGCCACCCCCACCACCCCCACCACCCCCTACCTTTGAGCCCCGCAGTGAGTTTGAGCAGATGACCATCCTGTATGACATTTGGAACTCGGGCCTGGATTTGGAGGACATGGGCTACCTACGACTCACGTATGAGCGGCTGCTGCAGCAGACGAGTGGGGCCGACTGGCTAAACGACACCCACTGGGTCCATCACACCAATATCCTGAACCCCAGAGGGTGGCCTCAGGATAGAAAGACAGGCCCCAGGCCCAGGGAGTGGGGGTGGACTTCTTGAGGTCACACAGCTCGGCAGTGTCCTCCTCAGATCACTCCTGGTGTCTGCACTTCTTTCTCTCCCAGTCCAGTTCTTTTTGCCATGTTCAGCCTGGGTATTTCTCAGGCTGCCACGCTGCCCTTTTATCTGTGACTCCTGCTGCTTCTCTGCCTCACAGTTTTTCTGGCAGAAAAGGTGATGTGAGACTTATTCCTGTCCATTTTTCTGTCCTCACACCAAGTAGGATTGGGACCTCCTTGAAGTCAGTTACCCTTTCCTTGGGCTGGGACAAGAAGGACAGAGCGGGGTAGGGCCACAGGGATCTGCCCAGTGAGGAACCCATTCTCTTCCTTAACACATCCTGCACTCACCAACCTGAGCACTCCAAAACGCAAGCGGCGGCCCCAGGATGGGCCCCGTGAGCACCAGACGGGCTCCGCTCGCAGCGAAGGCTATTACCCCATCAGTAAGAAGGAAAAAGACAGGTACCTGGATGTGTGCCCCGTCTCAGCCCGGCAGTTGGAAGGGGTGGACACTCAGGTGAGGCTCTTCCCTGACATATGTCCCACTGGTATCCTCTTCCCATCATTTTTCCTGTCACTTACTTCCTCTCTGTCCTGCTTCTCACAGGGGACTAACCGTGTGCTTTCGGAACGCCGGTCTGAGCAGCGACGGCTGCTGAGTGCCATTGGCACCTCAGCCATCATGGACAGTGATCTGCTAAAGCTAAACCAGCTCAAGGTGAGGAGTGGGGACTTGGGATGGAGAGAAGCTGAGTAGGAAGGTGGTATCATGGAGTCCCCTGGGGCAGGAATGGGGGTGAGAGGCCAAAACACCCTCCTTCCCAGAGGTCTGCAGGAAAAGCGAGGAGGTAGGTTGAAGGAGGCATCTAGCAGCAATCTACCTTCTGCCCTCTAGTTCCGGAAGAAGAAGCTCCGATTCGGCCGGAGCCGGATACACGAGTGGGGTCTTTTTGCCATGGAACCCATCGCAGCTGACGAGATGGTCATCGAATATGTGGGTCAGAACATTCGCCAGGTGAGGCCTTGTACTTAGCCCCCACTCTGATGGCAGCATGGAATGCCGACATGAGATCTGACTCTCGGGATAAAGCCCCCACATATCCTTCTGGCTCCAAGACTTAGCCAGTGAAACCTGTCTCTTTTTTCCCCTTCCTTCCTTTTCTTTCTGTCCTACTCTTCTCTTCCTTCCTTGCACAAGGAGTAATGCACTCACGAACCTGAGCACTCCAAAACGCAAGCGGCGGTCCTAGTAAAGTAGTAAACTAGATGTTAATGACCTGGCAAGAAACAAGGCTAATAATCTCTCTCCCTTTAAGGATCTCACAGTTTAGTGGGGAAGACAGGAATTGAACAAGTAACTACAATAAAGGATGGCATTCAATAGAGGAAGTTCAGGGAGGCAGGGATGGTTCAAGCACAGTGATGTTTACAGCAGGAGCTGAAGGATGATGAGGAACTTCCAGGCTCAGGTGCTCCGAGGGGAGGTGCTCCGAGTTGTGGGATACAGCATATGCCAAGGCCTGGAGGCAGGGTAGTCTCAGGAGGACAAGGAGGGGACTGGCTAGTTGGAAAAACTCAGGTCAGTGGCACTGACATACACCTAAAGGGGCAGGTGGAGGCCAGACTCCCCAGAGCTTAGGAGCCCCGTTAATAAGTTGAGACTGATGGTGAGAGAGAAGGAAAAGTCGCTGTGAGGCATTGAGCAGGAGAGGACTTTGGAAGTTATAAGCTCCCTCTGGCTGCAGTGTGAAGAGAGAACTAGAGGCTGAGACCAGGGGTCTGTTGCAGAGATCCCAGCTAATGGCAGGGTACTTGGACTAGACAGTGGCAGCCAAGGTAACAGGAGTCTGTGAGTCCAAGGCAGCTGGCAGGACCAGGCAACAAGTGGGCTCAGGAGAGTGAGGGCACAGGCTGGAGATGAGGCCATTTCTCAGGGTGCTGCCTTTAGCAGCTAAGAGTAGGTGGGACTGCCAGTGGAGTGGGGAGTGAGGAGGAGGAGCTGATGTGTGATCAAGATAAGTTCCAGTCAGGGCATGCGAAGTTGCAGTGCCTAGGGCACATCTAGAGGATGATACCCAGCAGCTCCACTGAGTTGGATTTTGCCTGGAGATGGAAGTTTGAGGAATTCCCCAGTACTTAGCTGGCAGTTGAAGCCCTGAAAGAAAGTGTGATCACCCAAGGGGAGAGCTCAGAGGGCTTAGTGTCCTGTTTTATGGGAAATAAGTTATTCCTTCTCATATAGGAATGTGGGCCCTAATGTAGACAACCAGTGGCAGCTGTTAGGTGCCTGTTTTGGAGAGAGGGTCCTGGGAGAAGAGATGAGTAGGGTTCAGTCCATGAAATAGCCACTGTCATCTCAGGAACTCCCCCACCCCACAGCAGACTGAAGGCTCTACTATGGGCCAGGCAGACACTCCAGGAGCAGCCAGTAGCTGCTACTGCCCAGTGACCAGTGCAGACTTCCCCCAGGTCCTCTGAGTGACTTAGAATGGCAGCCTAGGGTTTAGGGGAGGGGGTGGCCACAAGAAGGAGGGCTCCTGGAACCAAAGGGGTGTCCATGCCTTGGGTTAGTGTGAGCCAGAGGGAGACCTGCAGGTCCAGGACAGATTAATATGGCCCCTAGGTGGTCGCTGGGAGACTCTTCAGACCCTTCATCACAGGGTCTGAGGGGGTCGAGCCTCGTCTAGCAGGAAGCTGACGGGCAGCTCCCTGACCATCACTCCCCGCCCTACCAGATGGTGGCTGACATGCGGGAGAAGCGCTACGTGCAGGAGGGCATTGGCAGCAGTTACCTTTTCCGTGTGGACCACGACACTATCATCGATGCTACCAAGTGTGGCAACCTGGCGCGGTTCATCAACCACTGCTGCACGGTGCGCCAGGGGCCGGGCCAGGGCGGGTAGGTTTCAAGGGGGCAGCCACAGCTCACTCTGCCCTCCCCTTCTGCAGCCCAACTGCTACGCCAAGGTGATCACCATCGAGTCCCAGAAGAAGATTGTGATTTACTCCAAGCAGCCCATCGGCGTGGATGAGGAGATCACCTACGACTACAAGTTCCCGCTAGAAGACAACAAGATCCCGTGTCTGTGCGGCACGGAGAGCTGTCGTGGCTCCCTCAACTGAGGTGGGCGGGACTGGCGCCCACACCCCTATTTATTCCCCTTGGTGCCCTGAGCTCCCAGCCCCCCACAGCCTTAGTGGGCTCAGGAGGGCCCACATGCCCCCATCTCCAAATATGGACTTGGGGGGCCCCCAAGCCCTGCAAGGGAGCCTCAGTACCCTGAGGCAAATTCTGCCTCCCCTGTCACCGCTGTCGACCCACCCCTTAATTTTTTTCTTTGCGGAGAAGATGCTGTAAATGTTTTGTAGCTGCCAGCAGCTGTTTCCTGTGGAAACCTGGGGTGCCAGCCTGTACAGATCCTGTTCTTGGGGGCTGCACAGCCCCCTTGCTTTGTGTTAATGGGGACTTCCCCTTTGTGCCCTGCGTGCACCCCTCCCCAGTTTAGGGGTCTCTAGAGGCAGTGGCCATGTTCTCCCCCTGGGGGGGGGCCATGCACCCCCCCCAGTCCTGGGGACTCCGTGCCTGGAACCCTGCCTCACCATCTGTCCCTGCCAGACCCTGTGGGTCACCCTCCTACCGTGGTGTCTGGAAGCTCCAACTGGGCCAGGCCAGGATGGAGGGGGCGGGGCAGGCCTTTCCTGTTGGGCTGGATTGTACATATGTTAATAGCACAAACCCAATGCCACATTTTTATAATTGTGATTAAACTTTATTGTACAAAAGTGTTTGGTCAGTATCTTTGGGGTGGGATGGGTTTAAGGATAGAGGGTGGGGCAAGTAAAGAGACGGGGAAATGTGTGACCTGGAGTTTGGGGTGGGTAAAGCTTTCAGGCAAGAGCCCAGACCTGCAGACTCAACCACCATTGTTCTGGGCCACCTGATAGGCTGGAACAGAAATCCCCCACTGAGGCCGGCCAGAGCTGACCAAGGTCAGGCTTCCCTTCCCAGAACCACAGCTGCTGCTGGGCTTCTGGCCTCCTGGGAAATCCAGCAAGAGGGGAGGACTGACGTCATGCAGTAAGAGTGAGGTTACCCTGCCTGTTCCATCCTGAGGCCTGCAAACGCTCAGTGCCCACCGAGCAGGTTCTGGCTTCCCCATGCCCCTGCCCCCCAAATTCTTTGCTGGAACCAGACGCCAGTGGAGCACAGTAACCACCAGGGGGCGCCCTATAGCAAGAGTCGGGAATGGAGGGGTGGAGGCTGGTTTGTTCCTGGAATGGGCATGAGGGGAGGAGCAAGCGGAAGGGGGACTACGATGAGTCGCTGGCCGACTGGCCCAGGAAACAAGACAGCCTTTCAGCGGCCGGCTTGAGCACTCTGGGACAGTGGCTGCAGGTAGGCAAAGGGGATGTCAGGGGTCCCTTCTCCCAGCCCAACCCACCTTATTCTCCCTTCCCTCCCCAACTCCCTGATTCTTGTCCCAGAACCTCCCCCTCCACCTCAAACCCTGAGCCTTTCCTGGGGCGTGCCAAGCCCTCACCTTTCTTATCTCAGTAACTGCATTTGGCAGAGTCAGAGGGCAGGTAGCCTGACTGTTATACCCACAACTGTAGCCACCAGGAACAGGTCTGGCCCCTGGGTTACTGTTCTAGTCCACTAGGCCAGAGGCCTCTTCAAGGAGTAACAGGTGGGCTGCTGGGGCAGGTGGTAGCAGGCAACCCAGGTGAGCCAGGGTCTCTCCCCAGCAGGACATGGCAGATTCTGCACAAGCCCAGAAGCTGGTGTACCTGGTCACAGGTGGTTGTGGCTTCCTGGGGGAGCATGTGGTGCGAATGCTGTTGCAGCGAGAACCCCGGCTCCGTGAGCTACGGATCTTTGACCTGCAACTGGGTCCCTGGCTAGAGGAGCTGAAGACAGGTGATCATGATAGGGAGGGAGTGCGAGGGGGAGGGTACGAACTCCCTTCACTGTGGTGGAAAAGATGATGCTTGTTTATGTCCTCCAGTGCACATGGATGGGGTGAATGAGTCACACTGGGAACGTGGCTCCCAAGGGTGTAGGCTGAACCCAACAGCTGGCTGGTAGCCCCAGCTCTGACATTGCCTCTGGCTGCCCCTACCCCCTACCAGGGCCCGTGCAGGTGACTGCCATCCAGGGGGATGTGACCCAGGCCCATGAGGTGATAGCAGCAGTGGCTGGAGCTCACGTGGTCATCCATGCAGCCGGGTTGGTGGACGTGTTTGGGAGGGCCAGTCCTGAGACCATCCATGAGGTCAACGTGCAGGGTGAGGTACTCCCCTGGCCTGTTCTAATGATGTACTTAACACTTCCCGGCACATGGCCTGATCTTGACTGTGCTCCCCCTTTGACCTTGACCTCTGTGATTCTTCTGTGACAATCTGTCCTGTGTGCACTCCTGCCCCTGAAATGGCAGGCCAGCCCTCGTCGACCTGCTGTGGTTCTCCATGGACCTGGGGAAGGAAGCCATGTGCCCTCATCCAGATTTGGAATGGGGAGGGAAAAAATGCAGAGGGAGAAAGCTTCAGTTTGGATACATACCCTGCCTCCCCAGGCACAAAGAACGTGATTGAGGCTTGTGTGCAGACTGGAACACAGTTCCTGGTCTACACGAGCAGCATGGAAGTTGTGGGGCCCAACGTCAAAGGCCATCCCTTTTACAGGTGAGCTGAGGTTCCCCCCAGTACTTTAGAGCCCCATCTCCCTTTAGCATTAAGAATCTTCCCTCTCCCACTCTAGGGGCAATGAGGACACCCCATATGAAGCAGTGCACAGACACCCCTATCCTCACAGCAAGGCCCTGGCTGAGCAGCTGGTCCTGAAAGCCAATGGAAGGAAAGTAAGACTGGAGAAGAGATGCAGAGCCACAGGCAGCCAGGCTTTGCATCTTGCCCTGGGTGCTCCCTTACATCTCCAGCTTGAGGAGGCTAGGGCAGAGTGCGGACCACTGGTTCCTAGGTCTTGGCAGTGCCTACCTTTTGTCCCCAGGTCCGTGGGGGTCTGCCTCTGGTGACATGTGCTCTGCGTCCCACCGGCATCTATGGCGAAGGCCACCAGATCATGAGGGATATCTACTACCAGGGCCTGCGCCTGGGAGGCCGGCTCTTCCGGGCCATCCCAGCCTCTGTGGAGCATGGCCGGGTCTATGTAGGTAAGGCCCAGGTGAGGCAAGGGAAAAGCTAAGAAAGGGAAAGGCCCATGTGATTCAGGGTGGAGGGGCAGGAGCAGAAAAGGACAGTCTATACACTGGCCAAGGCAGACTACGATATGTGGGCATTGTCTGCACAGGCCAGAGGAAACGGTATCCATGCAAGTTAGGAAGGTACACAAAAAACATGTCATAGGCTGAGGAGAGGATTATAGTTATGGGAGTAGCATCTGCCCAGGAGAGGAGAGGGGCAGCATCTACATGGGACCAAAAGAAGGACCAGCATCCATACAGGTTGGCCCAAGATAGCAAGTGGCTACAGGGGCCAGGGTAAAACCACCTCTACCAGGGCTGTAGTTATGTGGGCGGCATCTACATGGGCCCAAAGAGGAGGTGGCTTGTACATGGGCTGGCCTGGGAGACAAGTATCTATGTGGTCAAAAGGATCCTTAGGGGCATGTCCACCCCGCATTCCTCCACTGGCAGGTAACGTGGCCTGGATGCATGTGCTGGTAGCCCGGGAGCTAGAGCAGCGAGCAGCACTAATGGGTGGCCAGGTGTACTTCTGCTATGACAAATCACCCTATAAGAGCTACGAAGACTTCAACATGGAGTTCCTGGGCCCCTGTGGACTGCGGCTGGTGGGTACCCGCCCACTGTTGCCCTACTGGCTGTTGATGCTTCTGGCTGCCCTCAATGCCCTGCTGCAGTGGCTGCTGCGGCCACTGCTGCTCTATGCGCCCCTGCTCAACCCCTATACGCTGGCTGTGGCCAACACCACCTTCACCGTCAGTACCAACAAGGCTCAGCGCCATTTTGGTTACGAGCCCTTGTTCTCATGGGAAGACAGCCGGACCCGAACCATTCGCTGGGTGCAGGCCATGGATGGTTCAGCCCAGTGACAGTGGAGCTGGGACCTGGAGCCCAGAGGGGCTCATCCATCCAGGTCCAGAGCACTCGAACCCTGGGTGGGGAGGGAAGGCTGCATTCTAGAGCTGGGGGAAGGGGCTGTCCTAGAGCTCTCCACATGTTAAATCCAGGGGCCTTGAGTCTGTGTCCTGATGCCTCTAAGTTCTAGGGCAGGACTGTCTTCACTCGACCCAGGCCTGATGGCTGGTTGGTGAGGGTCTGGTTTCCTTGATGTTCTCAACTGCCCCATCTCTTTGCTTTTTAAGTAGGAAGTGGTGACCTCTGATGTCCAAACATGATCCTCAGGCCTGGATTTAGAATGAAGAGGCTTTCTTGCTTCTCCTACCACCTTTGTCCCTCCTTGGGGGGAATATATTCCCATTATTTTAAAACATTTACCACCTTTAGATATTTATCTTTTAATTCTCCTCAATAAAAGCTGAGGAAATCTGTGTATTTTTATTTCTTCCCATACGTGTACCCAAATTCGGTTCCTGCAATATTGTTAGATCTCTGCCTGAGGATGCCCCAGTAATTCTGTGCCTGCCCAAGCCCTGGATTAAAACTCCTTATCCACGCCTATAATCAGTCACCTGCCCAGCTACCCGGCCCACCTCTCCACACGTGTCTCCCCCTCCCCACGGCGCCCGTCCCATGTGGGGACAGAAGGAAGTGAGCACAAAGCACGCCCGCTGTTGGATTGGTTGCTATTTCTCCCGTCCCATGGGGCCCGACCTGGCCCAGGGTGGGGGTGGGGGGTTCTGGGGACAGGACATGCAGGGCTAGGGAGAGAGGGAAGAATTTTCCTGTGTTTTATCCATTTGCAACTTGGTCACCAATAGAGAGAAATTGATCTCTGAAGGCTAACAGGAGAGGGTGGCCTGGCTCTGGGCCCCCAGCCAGGCCCCAAGAGTCCTGTCTTCTCTGGGGAGGAGAGGGA
>NW_006436812.1:9255972-9262139 GCF_000325575.1 Pteropus alecto
GCTCATGTCAGCAAACACGGCTACATCACATGACACGCCAGCAACACGGAAACGCCAACGCACACAGCTGCACAGCGGGCAGGGGCAGGTGCGGCAGAAGGGAGCCGGGGGCCACCCATTTTGTCCTTTGCGGGGCAGGCTGGGGGGGCTGGGTGAATGCATAGAACACATCATGTACACACGTTCGAGGTGTCAACCCACAGGCACATGGGATGGACACATGCATTGTGCTTCAGGAGAGGCAGGGCTAGGAAGGGGGAGGGGAAGCATCGAGCCCTGGCCAGGCCTGAGACCACCCACAGGGCACCATGGTTGTAGGTATGGGGAAGGTGGGCAGCACACACTCCTCTGAGAACGTGCAAAAGACACTAGCCCCCAGACAACACACCAGCACACATACAGACACATCATGTGATGTGTGGGACTTGTGGAAGTTGGAGCATAGCAGACCCTCAGGGATCCTCTGGTCCAACTGAGGCCCAGAGATGGGCAGCTATGGGCCTAATGCCACTCCAGAAGGCAGCAGCATCACTTTAGCCATGGCTCCACCCTTCTCCTTGTGGCCCCAAGGTTGTGGGAATTCCAGAAACACCTGGGCTTAAAGAGTGTCCTGGCTGGGCAGCAAGAAGGAAAAAGGGGTGGAGGAATGCTGAGGCCTGCTCTGATGTTCCCAAAGAAGCCTGAGAAAGGGGCAGGAGCGCTGCAGTCAGGCACGGGGCAAACTTCCTCTCCTGCGGAAGGGCATTTGAGGAAGAGACAGGCAGGTGTTCCTCTTCAGGACAGCCCACCTTGGAGGTTACATGTATTGGCCACACATAGGCAGGGTCCAAACAGCCAGGTAGGGAAGAGGCTAGCTATCTGAGCTGGGATAGGGATGAGGAGGGTAATGCGTTCCAGAAGGTCATATCTGCATTCTCTCTCTCACACACACTCTCTCTCACACACACACACACACACACACACACACACACTCACATACAGTGGGACCCTGGGAAACAGTCTGCACACACCCTCGTGTCCTTCACCCTGTGCACATGTATGCCCAACCCCAGGGCAGGACACGTTCCTGTACTTGTGTGTTCAGTCCTGTATATATGTGTGTCCATGGTTCTCGGCCATGGACTGGGTGGCTTCTAACATAGTCCTTTGCCCATGAACCTCCCACCTGCCACCAAACGCACAAATATACTTGTGCCTATACTGTCTACATCAGAAAGGAGTTAGCCCTTTCCTCACCATCAGAAACCCAGGCCTGTGTCCCACCCTCAGTCTCACCCTGGTGGGGGAGCAGCTATTGCAGACATTTTAGCAGATGTGTCCAGGGGGTGGATCCTGGGACTTGGCTCACCTCAAGCAGCTGCTGCCATACTGGCCACTCCAGTATGTCTGAAATAAGCAGTTCCCCAAACCCAAGATCCCTGAGGCAGAGCCCAGAACATCAGATGGGGTGGTGGGGAAAAATACTGGCCTCTCCCAGTTCTGAGGTAAGTGTGTGGAAGGCAGGAATGTTCTCATCTTCAATCTGTCTGGGAGAGCCCTTGATATTGGCCTCATCGGTAATATTCTCACAATAGCCCTTCCCGGAGACATTCCTGTGCAAATGGGTGCGGGCCTGTATGGGCACCTTGCCCATGTTAGCATGCATATGTGCTCCAGTGTGTATGTGTGTGTTTGGGTGTGGCCACCTACATGAGGCCTCCTCAGCCTATGCATGTGTGAGCCCATGTATGTACCAGCTCTCATGGGTGCAGGCCTATCCTCTGGCAGAGATACAAAAAAAGATAAGCATCTGGGCATGTGTGTGCAGGGCCTCTGAGATCTTATAGGGCAGGAAGCTCCAGTTGCACAATGTTGATGTAGCACTGTGTGGCCATCCCAGATACTGGGCAGCAGCTCTGGGGAGAGAGGGAGGGGCAAATAAATCTGTATAAACAAACATGGACAGGGCACATGTCCTTAAAGAGAAAAATGTGTGTATGCATATAATACATAGGGGGGCAGAAACACATATAGAAAGCACCTGTACACACACATAAACACTCACACAGACATATTCTAGATAACAGAAATATAGATTTCTGTGCCTACCCAAAACAGGTGTCCAGTGCACAATATGGAGGGCTCTCTCTGAGAAGACCCACCACCACTTCAGGCACATCCTGAAACACACACAGTATTTCTCACATCACCTGCTGGGGGAAATGTACATGTATCTACAAGCTAAGCTAGGTTATTTATAAGTATATACTTCCATTCATCTTGGCTGAACTCCAAGCTTACAATACACACACACACACACACACACTCCCTGGGACATGTGTCTGGGGTGACTAAGCCAGGAAGGTTTGTTCTACGTCATGCTGGGGTACACCTGGATCCTCTGGGAATGTGGGTGTGAGCTTCTGTACACTCGTAACCTGCCCGATTTGTGACAGGGTGGAGGTGGGTGTCAGTAGAAGAAGTGCTGCTGCATTAGATTCAAACACTCAAACACAAAATTCCATGTACGCCAATTGTGTATCCAGGGATCTGTGGGGACACACACACACTCTCTCTCTCTCACACACACACACACACACACACACACACACACACACACCCCTATTCACAGAAGACAGAACGGGGCTTGGTGGGTTGCTGTGTTATACCTGGCCACAGTCTACACAACTGAGCAAAGGAGGAAAGCTCAGACAACACACAGATTTGAGGTTGGGTTAAGAAAGGCGATCTGGTACTTCTACACACATCTATGCACATACACACACACGCTGGGGTGTCCACGCATCTCAAGCATGTACCGGCGGCATGCATGTTGGTGTGCATGTGTAATCACTATTTATGTGCAGGGGCAGGGGGTGGTCCATGGCACGATGAGGTCCAGGGACTCCGGGGTCTGATGTGAGAGGGTGAAGGGGAGGGCTGCCTGGGTCTGTCTTGGGGGTGAACCTGGAGCAGGGGATGGAGTTAAAGGGATGGTGGGGGTATTGCTCCCGATGTGGTGGGGGAAGGGTCTGGGGGAGATAGGGATGGGGGACCCTACAAGCCCAGTGTCCCCCCAATGGATGACGCCAAGACCACCCCCAGCACCACACAGCAAATGATGATCATGATTTTCTTCTGTAGGCAGAAAGGGCAATGGGGCAAAAGGAGGAGAGAGAGAGACAGAGAGACAGAGAGAGACAGAGAGATAAAGACAGAGCAATGGGGGAGGAAGGTATGAGGAAAAAGAAGAGAGGAGAGAAAACAGAAAAAGGAAGAGGTCAGAGCCAGAGATAAGGCCTTTCAGGGGATTTCATCACTTGCCTCAGCCCTGGCCTGAGCCCAGCCCTCCCCACCCAGCTAGGGCCCACCTGCCCCACCGGCCCTCCCTCCCCGGCTCACCCTCCGGGCCTTGCTCTGATATCTCACAGCTTTCTTGGTGTCTGACACAGCTCGTTCCACATAGTCCACGGAATGTTCCACGTTGTACTCAATGCGGTCAATCATCTCACCCTGCAGAGGCGATGTGTACAGGGAGGGGTGGGACTGGGCTGAAACGGGGAATCCCCGGAAGCTGAGGGAGGCTCCCAGATGGTGTGGCAGAGGGCAGAGGCAGTACCTGGCTCTCCACAAGCATGGCCATGTCTACAAACATGTCATGCAGCTCTCGGATGCTGGTTTCCAGTTTGATGATCTCGTTGTGCCTTGTCTCAATCTCGTTCAGCGCCTGCTTCGTCATCTGCGAGTCCATTTTGATCTAGGGCAATGGGGGGAGGCACTGAAAACCATCCTTCACCCCTATAAGAGCTTGGACTCTGCAGCCAGAGTGTCTGTGTTAAAATATGGCTATCACTCACTAGCTGTAACCGTGGGCAAATCATTTAACCTCTCTGGGCCTCAGTTTCCTCACCTAGAACATGTGGATAATAACAGTGCCCATTTCATTGTTGTTATGAAGATTAATTGAGATAATATGTATTCATTGATTAAAACAATACCTGGCACACATGAAGCACTAAAGAGAAGTTTGTTAAATTACAAGAAGTAAAACTTGTCCTGAGCCCAGGGCTGCCTCTGTCACACACATCAAGGAAGACTTGTAAAAGGAGACAAGGGGTCCAGGGCCCCCACCAGTACAGTGGCCCCCATATGGTCAGAGGCAGACAGGGTCAAAAAAGAGGACACAGCAAAGCAGAGAAGGAGGCCCAGATGAAAAAGCAGTGTGCTCACAAGTCCCCTGGAGCTCCCAAGACATGAGATGGGGGAAAATAATAAAAAAGTGCATTGCAGGCCTCAAGAGTCAGTGACAGAGAGACTCCAACCTTATCCCCACAGATGACTGGCCTGAACCAGGCTGCTCACTTCCCAAACCACTCACTGTTTAAACCACACCAAGCCACTCCTCTGCTCTAAAACCCTCCAGGGCTCCCCATTACCCACAGGCTACACACCTCTGCCTTAGCAGTCAAGGTCCAGACTCCCTTTCTGCCCTCATCTCCTGCATATCCTATAAGAGCCAAAATCCTCCAATGGCTTTTTGGCAAGTGGTCCACTCTTCCTGTCTTTGTTCGGTATGTTTCCTTTGTCTAAAATGCCCCTTGTCCATCTCCCCATATCCAAATGCTCCTTGTCTCTTAAGGCACAATTCAACGCCACTTCCTAGGAAGCCTTCCCCTGACTCTAGAAGTTAACTACTACCTTAGGTGCTATCTGCATCTTGCACAGCATTCAAGCAAGGTACCAACCACCCTGAATTGTAAAGATGGGTTTCCACTGCAATGATGGTGGCTTAATTGGCAGGGATCAGCCCCGTCTTCTTAGAACCAGTCACTAGGCTTCTCTCCATTCTCAGACAGACAGACAGACAGACAGCCTAGGCAGAGCTATTTGGGTGGGCTCTAAGCTAACTGCCCACAATCAATTTGCTCAAAGCTAATTTAACGAAGACCTATTACCTAGGTAACAATTTGCTGAAAACTGCTAGACAGTCATTGAACCTACTTTAATCCTGGTCTAGAAATCTTAAACAGAGCCATTCCATCACCAGAAGCAGAAATAGAGAGAACTGGGCAGGCCAGGGCAAAAGTTAACAAAGGGAAAGAACTACAGTTGGGGGAAGCCTGACCATTCATGTATAAGATGACAAGGACAAGGCAGTGTGCAAAACTAAAACAGGTTTTTAAAAAATCTTCAAAATGCAGGCAAATTAGTCACTTGGTGAAATGACTGCATCAGTAAGGAGTCATGCACGTACTTAGTACTGAAGAGTCCTGACTTTGAACCTAGATTGTGGGTTCAAATCCTGACTCTGCCCCCAGCTGTGTGACCTCCACAAGTTAATGAACTTCTTTGGGCCAGATTTCCTCATCCTTGATATGTGGCTCCCTCAGAGGGTTGTGGTGAAGATTAAATGAGTTTAGTAGGTTAATGTAAATACATAAAGAGCTTAGAACAGTCCCGGAACACTACTGTTTGCATTTTTATGGGAGTACCTTCCTGCTCTGCCCCCATGGTATTCCCCAGTTCCAGATCCAGGCTCTCCGCTGCCTGTAAATCCAGGGTGGACTTAGGATCTTGAGTTCAACCCAAGTTTGGGGAGGAGAGGCAAATGCTTTCCAAAAACAGACTCCACCCCCACCCGGGCCTCACATCATCTGTGAAGATGGCCAACTTCCCGCTCTCCAGCATGTCTTCCAGTTCTTCGTTGGTCGTGGTCCTTCCAGCTGTAGGGGAAAGTACTCCGCGCTCAGGGTTTGCGTCAGCCTGGGGGCCTGAGGTGGTGGGATGGGGCATGGACCCGGGAGACCACCCTTCCACTGGCCTTGGGCCAGGCACTCCCTCCACGTGGAGGAAGGGCCTGGAAGGAGGCGTGGGCCAGCCTGGGGAATTTGGAGTGGGGAACACGCACTGATCTCCAGCTGCCGCTGGATCCGGTCCTTGCAGCGGTCCCGGTACTTGGACTGGGTTGCGTTATATTCGGTCATTACTTCCACGAACTTCCGGGAGAGTGTGGAGTGCTGGGATGGGGGTACACATAACAGGAGGCAGGGAGCACACAGCAAGGGGGTGAGCCGGCAGCGCAGGAGTGGAATGGGTAGGAGGGGTAATCACGCCACGATCCCAATCCCTCACAAGTGCACAGTCCCCTACCAGCTGTCCCCCTATCCTACGCCCAAACAGGCGGCGGC
>NW_006436812.1:9262208-9273854 GCF_000325575.1 Pteropus alecto
CGCCCAAAGCTCCGCCCCCGCCCCGGCTTTCCCTTGGCCAGGTCGGGTACCCGAGCTCTGCTTTGGCCCACCCACCCCCAACCCGCCCGGCTCCTCCCCTGCTCGGTTCGGGTCCGGTCCCGGTCCCACCCGCGTCTGGCCGCGGCCTCCTACCTGGGTCTTGCGGATGCGCAGGTCTGCGGAGGAACGGTTCAGCCCCTCCTCCTGTTCAATGCTTTGCTCGATCGCTGCGGGAGAGAGGACGCAGTGACCCGCGGGAGACCCGGGGCGTGTGGGGCGGGGGTCCGGGACGTATGAGGGGCCGACACCCCGAGGCAGGCCCCAGGCCTGTGAAGAGATGTCACACCCGTGGCGAGGGCTGACAGTAAAGGATCCAGAGTGAGAGGCAGGAGTCCGGAAGGTAGGAGGATGGAGACTGAGGGTCCGTGAGTCACCAGACAGAAGGGGGCTATTTGTTCTTTCGGAAAGGTTTGGTCTTGGAGAGTCCCATAGCTGTAACTGCAGCTCAGTCCCACGAGAGGGTGTGGGACCAGTCCACCGTGAAGGTCCCCTGTACGCAAGGAACTCCATTTCCTAAATCCTCTGGAAAGGGGCAGGAACCTACACTGGGATTTTTCTTCCAGGTGGGTCAGGTTCTAGTGGCCACCCTTTCTTTGGAAAATTCTAGGGTGAGTGGATGCATGTTCCAACAGAGAAAATAGCTTTCCCCCTGCCCTACAGGGTGATGCCTGTCTTGGGAATTCCCATGTTCTGGAAAAGTGTGCAGATTAACTGGGATTCCTGCTTCTGGATCATGCACTCCTGACACTCAGATTTTCTATAAAAGAGCTTGAGGTGCTCGAAAAACGCAGCAGGGATGAGTCACCAGGCCCTCTCAGACTTGGACGGGCCTCCTGAGAACATCACTTCTGTTCTCCTAGCAGTAGAGGAGGTATAGGGCTGGATGGCACCTGAACACTCCCTGCCAGCAATGTCAGGCAGTGCCTAAGTGACAACTCTGGCCCAGTTGCTGCAGGAAAAGCACAGGAACACACACCCAGCCCAGGCTGGGACCCTATTGTCGGACTTGGGGTTATGGCCCAGTCCTGAAGGATGGGGTCTCATTGACTTCTTACAACAGTCCTGGGAGTTCCATGATGTCGGCCCATGTTTAAAACTAGAAACTGAGGTTCAAATGGGTAAAATAAGTCACTCAAAGTCACAACGCAAAGCCTGAGCTTGTGCCACCACATAGCTAGTGGAAAATGGAGCATCTTCTTTCTTTTTCTAGAGGTCTGGAAGGTCAGCTTCTCTACACCACTTTTCCTATTTCTACTTGAACCCCTGAAACATGGAGTCCTCCTCATGGTCTAATAGAGACTATTAAGGTCAGAGTTGAATGGGCCCAAAGAAATCACTGTGCCCAGGGATTTTTAAACTATTCCACGGAATGCAGCTTTTGAGAAGAAACTTCAGGAGTACAGGGCCTCCCACCCCCAGTCCACCCAAAACGGCCTGACTTTTATGTGTTGTATGTATGGGAGTTCTTAGTAAGATTTCATGGGGAGGGAAAAAAGATTTTGCTACCGAAAAAAAAGCCAGATTTGAGATTGCTTCAGATTTTCTTACTGTACTGTTGAGGAAGCTGAGGGTATTTGTTTAGAATGAGCTAATGATGTAAACTGGATTCCCTCTGTCTGGATTTGCACTTCATGTGCTCCCAGCTTAGGTCATTTTCCTTTCCAGCACACTCTCCTGAGTGCAAAAGGTTTGTTTTTACAGATCAGCACTGGAGGCTAACACATGGCCTCTTGTTGAGACCAGGAGGGCATCAAGTCCCTGTCTTCATCTCCCTGCACCACAGTCAGAGGGCTCAGGGCCAGTCAGCTGACATAGTTCCAGTTCCCCAAGCAATGTGCCTCGGACAGAGTAGGTGCTTGGCAAATGTTTTCTAATGCTGAATTACCATAAGCATACAAATTAGCAACACGGTAACACTGCTATTCCCCTGGCGCCACAGACAAGGAGGTTCCCAACCCACACTGCTTCGGGGGAAGGTGGTTATTACCAGCACCCAAGTCCTTAAATTAGAACGAATACATGAGCCCTTGGCAAGTCCCTCCAGAAAGCTTGCCAGCCTCTGATGTCAGCCATACAGCCCAATCTGTCCTGAGCTGAAGATACCAATTCAGAAGCATTTGCTGAACCCACCTACTAGGTGCTTAGTGCTATGCCTGGCACCTGTTCTAGAGAAATGAGGCCTTAATGAAACTAACGCCACTTGGAAGACTATATTTTTATGGTGGACCTTCATGCTGATGGAACCAGCAGAACTCATATGCAAATTAGCCTTCTCTCCCTAATTTCCCTGTTGTGTATCTTTCTCCAAAGAATCTGGAGCAAGGAGGGAAATCTGGGGTTTTGTTTAGGAATCTGGCTCTTAGAAGTCTGTAGGCATTCCCGATAGAGAGGCCTGTCTGGTCCACTGGAAGGCAGAGTTTTTTCTCCTGAGTCAGGGGATCGCAGTCCTCACCTTTCAACTTGGACCGAACTTTGTTGGCCGTCTTCTTGATGTCTGCAGTGAGGTCCTCCAGCTCCTGTTTGGTCTCTGCGTGGGAGGCAGGGTGGATGAGAATTCTGAGTGTGACCCCAGACTCCTTCTCCCCCCAGCCCACAGCCATCCCGCAGCAGCACTCACTCTCATCTGGGTTGGGGGCGGCCAGGATGGCACTATGCTGTTTTTTCACTTGTTCCACATCCTCTGACAGCTTCTCAATGCAGCCCCGGATCTCTTCCACCTGGGGCAGCAAATTGGCTATACCCAGCCAAGTCTTTAGGCCAGACAAAGGCTTCCAGGGGGCTCAGTAAGGGTTCAGGGAAATGGGCCAGACCCAGAGAGACTGGTAAAATGCCAAAGAGCGGGGGCGGGGGGGGACAGCGAGAAGGAAATTGTCGGCTGAGGGCCGTGTTCTGAGTCTGGGGGCATTGTAGGCTCAGTTACCTGTTCAAAGAACTCATCCATGAAGTGGTCCCGATCCACATGGACCACCTCCTCCTCATCATCACTGTCTTTTGCCTGGGAGGCAAAGAAAGATGGAGACCATGAGCAGCCCCGGCCCTGGTCCTGCTGCTTCCAGCTTTAGGCTCAGAGCAAGGATCTGAGTGGAGTACATGCAGAGGGCACAAGCAAGGGCCCCAAGCAGTCAGAATGGACACTGGATATCTTGTGGAACAGGGTCCTGGGGGCCAGGTAGATGACAGCCTAAAGGACACCTTGGAGGGAATTAGCAAAAGGCATCCTTTCAGGAGTGGATGTGGCCCCGTGGGTGCAGTCACCCTAGAGGCAGGTGGCACTCAGGACAGCTACTATTAACCAACCAGTAGGGAAGTATTTCAATGTTGTAACAACCAGCTAAATGTCAGCCTTGCAATAATTGGCTCTGGGCTCTGAGAAGGGGTCTGGAATGGAGTCCCAAGAACCTAACCCTCTCCACCCTTTCCCTAGCCACTCCTGCCCAGGCCTTACTTTGCTTCCCTCCTCTTCCCCTCCAGCCACTGTCCCCGAAGCAAGGTCAGTTCACTGTCAGCTGCGGACACCAGGTTGAGCAAGCACAGTCAGGCCCAGTGAGGGCTGGAGGAGAAACAAGCAGCACCCTGACCTCCTTTGCTCCCTGTGCCTTTCTCCTCTTGCCCACCTGCATCCCCCTCCCCCTCCAGTTGCTCTGCCCCTTGCCACTCTCACTTGCTTTCATCCAGCGTCTTCTAACTTTACACTCACCCACTCTCACTTGCTTGGATTTCCCAGTTGCAACCTGCAGCTGCTCAGCCCTCCACCCCCAGGGCTCAGAGACACAAAGGGATTTACCCACCCACACCTCCACCGACAGACAGACCCCTGACACAGACAGAAAGGCTGACACACAAGGCACACAGAGACAGGCCCACTAACACCCACATGGAGATATACTGACATGCTGATGGTCAACCGCACACAGACCTACAGCAAAGCTGAATGCTGACACATATGGACAGAGCCGGTCACCAGCACCCCCAGGGATATTTGGGAGGGCCCTCTGAGCCTGTTCTCCTAGCTCCTCCAAGCCTCAGTTCTGCATCCTCATTCAGAGCTGGGAAAGAGAGGTGGGCAGGGAGGGCTCCCCAAGGCTACACACTCCTGACTCAAGACTCTTCTGCTTGGGACAGAAGTCTGACAACAAAAGCTGAGCCCTTCAAGCTTAATTACACCTGGAGCCCTAATCAGCCCTGATGGAAATTTAAACAGAGTTCACCCTGATTTCCAGAAAGACCCTGGCCAAAACTCAGACAGACGCTAACCACCAGAGCCTGAATGAAATCGAGACAGGATCCAAAAGGCGTCTACCTGGGGAATAGCCAGTTGGGATCTAAAGAGAACTCACACAAAACTTCAATAGGGTCCGAGCAGATCGCAGACAGGACCTGACAGAAACCAGACAGGCTTAGGCTGAACCAGACTCGGCACATACAGATCCCAGACAGCTCAGATCGAACCTAGACAGAGCCAGATGGGACCTAGATGCAATCTAGACAGCCAACCGAACTTGGAATCAGCAGAGCCCTGACAGCACCGGAAAGAGCCCGCAAGCCCAGAGGAGACCCAGCCAGACACTCTTGAAGCCACCCCAGCTTCTTGCTCAAGCCCTGCCCCCAAACTCCAGGGATTCTCCCCACAGACACTGGGCCCCACATCATGTCAGAAAGTGTGTTTAGCATTTACATTTAATTTCCAGACAATCCCAAATATCCACTGGAAACGGGAGGCTCCTCCATCTCTGCCCACAGCTGTCCCAGAAGTAGAGGCGGGTCTTGGGGATCCTGATGGGGCTTCTGGCTTCTTAAGCCTACACTTGATCCAGGACCACCATGATAGACTTCGACCCTTAAACCTCTGGGATGCTCAGCTCATCTCTGAGGACCTGCTGGCCTCCCATAATGCTCTGTCCTCAAAAAGCCAGCTGCCCCATGAACTTTCCTTCCCCTAGCACCAAAAGCCATTCCTCTGCCCCTTCTCTGCCTTCAAGCACTCAGCCCTCAGCCCAGCTGCCCACAGGTCATGAGGCCTGTCACTGGCCCAGGTGCCTAGAAACTCTCTTGTTTTGTCTCTTGCCCTTCCTCATGCTGACTTCAGACTTCTTGAAGTCTAATTTCTATCTCCCCTGTTGTTCCCAAAGCCAGTGCCCTTAGATTATCCCCTGAGGCATCTCTGGTACCTGTTTCTTTGTCCTTGACAGAGGAAGAAAAGTAGAGGGCTCAAGTATGACTTATTTGATGTAATAATTACAGAGAGCTGAGACCTAACAATCCTCTATGGTTCACAAACACTTTTGCATCTATAGTCTCTTTTGATCCTCAGCACCATAGTCCTGATGAGAAAAGCAAAGCAACTATCATTGCCCCCATTTCACAGATGAAGGAATGGGATGTCAGGGAGGGGAAAGGAAAGTGACTTGCCTGAAGGCACCCAGGCTGAAAGGGGCTGGGAAATCATAGGCATCTAACACATGCCTTCCCCAACTGCCCCTCCTAAGGCCACCTCCTTCTGGGAACTCTGTCAGCAGCTATTTCCCCTCTCACATAGCTCCTGCTAATGCCCAATATGGGTTAGGCTATGTGCCCCGAAATCCTAGCAAAATATTACCTTTTAATAGCACCTCTGCATAGACCTTACCTTCTTGTTATCACATTTAATCTTCACTAAAACTCTATGAGAGATATTCAATAATTTATTTTCTGTATGTAAGCTTTTATCTTTGACCACTGAATGGGCAAGTAAGAGCCCTATCTGTTATATTCATTGTTTAACCCCATTGCTTACACAGGGACTGGTACATAGACATTGCTGAATAAACATGAATGAATAAATGAGTAATCAGAATTAGTTTCTACATGTCATTAAAATATCTATCATTCAATTGGATTATTAGGTCAAGTTTGCACAATGTTCAGCCCTGGTTGCTCTTATCGACTTGATTATTTTATCTACTAGCAAAAACTTTTAGACTGTCATTGTATCTAGCAGAATACAGCTAATAAATATAAATACACAATGGTGAAAAAGAAATTCTGACTTGAGCCAATTTTTCCCCTAGACTTAGAGTTCATGTAGCTTCTCCATTAGGTAAAGTTTAGCTCATCACATGAGTTTGTATTTGATGTAAGAAATTTAAAGGTGTATTGATATTTTTCTTAATTTCAGGAAAAAAAAAAAACTATGAAGACCATTGACCAACGTAATTATAATTATGGCAAACATTTATATAGCATGTTATGGATATGATTCTATGTACTCTGCTACATTTATCCATTTAATTCTTACACATAATCCCGAGGTAGATATTATTATAGCCCCTTTTTATATAGAAGAGGAAAATGAGGCATAGAGAGGCTAAAGAACTTGTCCAGGTAAGCAGCTAGAAGGCCACATGACTTCTCCCCTCTGAGCCTCAACCTCTGCATTTGCCGAATGGCAACAATGTCAACCCCAACTGGTGGGCAGGAGGGCAATGAGAACAAGCAGAAAAATGGCTGATGCTACCAGAGAAAGAATGGATGCTCAGGGTTGGCCATTTTTCTTGCCCCTTCCATGTTACAGATGAGGAAACAGGCTCAGAGAGGTTGCTTGACCTGTCTAAGGCTTCACAGCAAATAAGGCCAGAGATGGAACCTTAACTATCTGATGCTAAATTCCAGGCTCTTTCACCTCTACCCTTCTATTCCTACCTGGCCCCAAAGAGTCTGTTTGCTGTTTCCTCATTACTGCTAAACACCTGTGGCCAGGACAGCAAACCAGTAAGAGGTGCCTGGCTACAGGAAGAGCTCAGACAGGAAGCCAGGCATTCTAGCCTCCGCTTGACTTGCTGTATGACCCTAGGAAAACCTAAGCTCCTCTCCAGGCCCAAGTCCAGCTGTTAAATGGGTGGACTTGTGCATGCACTCACCAAGGGTCCCCCCTGCTATGAGCACAGCCTCCATTTCTGGGAGAAGTTGGCCAGTCTAAAAGAAAACAGGCTGTGGGCAAATAAGACTACCTAAGAAAAGATCAAATGTACCCCAATCCACTTTATGGAAAATTCAAGTCTCCATTTCCTAATGTGCAAAATGAAGACGATAAGAATTATATACATCTAACACACATGTACTGACTACTATGACTTTGGCCCTGTTACAAGTGCTTTGAATTTCTCGTTTAATTCTTACAACCACTCTATGAAATAGATACTATTCTTATTCCCATTTGACAGAAAAAAGAAACTGAGGCATAGAAAGATTAAGTAACTTGCCCAAGATTATACAGCTAATGGATGAGGATAGGGTGGTGCTTGGCTTTGAACCCAGGCACTCTGCTCTTGATGGCTCACCAACTTCTCAAGCACTCGAGAGGATTAAACGAGAGAGTGCAGAGATCCTGGGCACCATCTGGAACCACCTTGAGAATAGGATCACCAGATCCAAGCCTCTAGCTTCAATCCTTCCCCATCAGAGATACCAAGGCCTCTCGTGGGTGTGTGTCAGTGGCAGGAGACAACATAGACAGGTGCATAGATGGAAGGAAGAGAGGGACAATGTGAGCCAGCAAGTCAGTGACCAAAGAGACAGATGGTGAGAGGGTGACTAAAAGGCAAAAAGAGACTGGAACTGGGTGATAGAAAAGAAACAGAGTGTGTGGGTATGTGCGTGTATAAACACACATGGGGGCCCATGTACACACACACGTGCTCACACGTGCTCCTCAGGGGTGCAAGCATCACTTGACCAAGAGGCAGCAGCCTCTCTCCACAGCACCCCTGCTTCTGTCCATCTGTCTCCCTGAGCAGGGCCTCTCCTCGTCCCATGATCCAGCCTAGTCCTCCCACCCCAACCTCTCTCCTCCACCTTCCCTGCCTTACCACTTACTCCCTTCTTCATCCTCCCTCTGCCCCACAGAGTCATTCATTCATTTAACAGAATATATGGTGTGTGCCTAGTTCTCTTCCAGATGCTGCTGAGAATACAGTGGTAAACAAGACAGGAAGGTCCTGCCTCCAAGGAGCTGACATTCTAGTGGAGGGAGACAGACAATGAAAAATGAACAAGACAATCTCAGATTGTGCTAAATAGCAGGAGGGAGATAAACCAGGAGATGTGACAGAAATGGGCAACAGAGGTGGCTTTATACAGGACGGTCAGGGAGTGACACTTGAGCTAAGTCCTGAAGGAATTAACTGTGCCACAATCTGAGGAACATAGAATTCATGGCAGAGGAAAAAGTGTGCCAGGCAGAAGGATTGGTACCAACCTATCACCCAGGTTCTCTTGGTCCCTGCCTTCTCTCTTGCATACCTGGGCCACTCTTACCTTATGTTATTTTAGGTATGCCTTTCCAAAGCACCTACTGTGCCCTTCCCATACCTGAGTGCTACACAGAGGAGTCAGTCTCCGCCCTCAGGGTGCAGGACTTGTCCTATAACGGCTTCCATTCCCGCCTGGCCTTGGATTCAAGCTTCTCCACCCCAGGCCCCCATTTCCCAGTCTTCCCATTTCCTCTCATCTCCTGACTTCCCACTCCAAAGCCTCCTCACAAGCTCTAGCCCACAGCATGTCTCCTTGTGTTTTCCCTCTCCCACCAACCTTCTCTACCTCACTTGCCCCACTTCCTCTCCTCTTAAGCTTGATCCCTGGCCCCAGTCCTTGAACCCTGGGACACTAATCCAGTTGATGAACTCCCCATCGCAGCCTCCACTCCAACCCAGGGCCTCTCAGTTCCCAACCAAAGGTAGTTGATGAACCAGAGACAGAAAACCCTGGTTCAACCTCAGCTCTGCCATTGACAGCTGTGTGACCTTGGGCAAGTCAGGTTACCTCTGTGGCCCTCAATTTACTCCAAAATAAATTAGGGTCACATCCTGCCCATCCCAGGGGGCTGATGTGAAGTTCAAGAGAAATAAAGAAGTCAGCTGTGGAATAACAAACACTCATAGAGCATTGCTAGGTACCAGGCCTTCTTCTAGGTACTTTTTGCATAGTAACTAATTTCAACCCTAAGGACAACTTGGCGAAGTGTGAATTACTCTCAATTCACATATGAAGAAACTGAGCACAAGAGAGGTTAAGCAACTTACCCAAGGTCA
Source organism: Pteropus alecto (assembly GCF_000325575.1). NCBI lineage: Eukaryota > Metazoa > Chordata > Mammalia > Chiroptera > Pteropodidae > Pteropus > Pteropus alecto. The sequence goes on from NW_006436812.1 coordinate 9,271,334, forward strand.
CACAGGAGTAGCAAAGCTGGAATTCGAATCCAGACAGTCTGACTCCCAAATCTGCGTCCTCAACTGTTGTGATAAACAGATCTAAGAATGCCTTGGGAACTCTAAAGCACTGTTGGAAAGTTGATCAGGCCCCCTGGGCTGACATCTCCTCCTGCCACTGCCCCACCCCATCCCATTCAGCCTCTTAGAGACCCCTTTTCCAGGCCTCCCATGCCCTGCCCAGTCTCCCCTGCCTCCAAGCCTCTTTGCTCTCAACCCTGACAGAGACCCTCAGCACTCCCTGTGTCTGGCAGCTTCTTTTTGCCCCACCCACCCAAATCCCCAGTTTCCCTGAGCTGTGACTAACACCAGAGACATCAGTATTCACCCAGCCCCCTTCACTCCTACACACTACTTCCCACTTCCTCCACCTGGCTGCTCCCAGCAGCCCCAGCAGACAAGATTCCTCACCTCTGGCCAGGGTCTCCTGACTCAGGGTCTCCTGTATCCTCCAGATAAGGATTCCCATCCCTGCCTTCTCCTCCATCTCTTTTCCTTCCCTCTCTACTACAATTCTACCATCTCACCCCAAAACTACTTTCCATTTCTCTGGGTTTTGGAGTCATGGAATAGTTTTGAAAGCTGAGAATCTGGATTCAAATCTGGGCTCCTCACTTGCTAGCTGTGTGGCTTTGGGTGAGTTATTTAACCACTCTGGACTTTAGTTTCCTCAGCTATAAAATGAGGTTGTCTCTCAGTCTACCTACCTTACCAGGAGATTGGTGAGGGTCTAACAAGATAATGGATGACAACTTGCTTTAGATGAAAACTGCATCATGAGAGAAGGGTAGTTTAGAGCACTGGTACTGAAGCCAGTTTAGAGCACTGGTACTGCCTGGATGCCTTTTATCAGCTATGTAACTTTGGTTAAGTTACTTAACCTCTCTGGGCCTCAGTTTCCTTATCTATAAAATGGGATAATACTAGTACATATTCAATTAATTAATATGTCTAAAACACTTAGAACAGTGTCTGGCACATGAATGTTGGTTATTTTTATTACTGTCATTTTCCTGATGCCTATTCGGTAAAAGTTTAATAAAGAAATGAACCTTCAAAATTCCCTCCCTCAACCACCAGTTCCTCCTTCCTTCCCACTTGCCAACCCATCTCTCCCTAGAGACAACCATCACTTGCCTCCAAGCCCTTTCCTGCCATCTCTCTGTAACCTGGTTCCCCAAATCCAGGGGGCTCTCCAAAGACAGTTTTTTACCCACAGTGTTGAGACTTTTGTTTCAAAGGCTAAAAAAGCAGACACACATGTCAATGCAGCAGATAGGAAACCCAGATTCCAGTCTGATCCTCCCACCCATTTGCTTGGTGACCTTGGGCAAGTTCCTGCCCATCTCTGAACCTGTTTCCTTATCTGTCAGATGGGGGTAAATCAGCTGGGGCTAGTACTTTATTAAAATAACACCACACTGGAGCACACCACAGGCTGTGGGCTCTGCCTCCCAAGGCCCCAGGTCATTTCTCCAAATTCCTCAGTATCCTCCCTGTCCCAGAAACCATTTTCACCAAGACCCTATCCCTCAGCCTCTCCAAGTGGCAGCCTTCACTGCAGACACCAGTGCTGCCCTCCTTCTCCTGTCACCCGAACACTACTAACTGCTTGGCCAGACTCCTAGAGCCTGGTCTCTTCAGGCCTGCAGACCAGGGGCCCATGTCAGCCCACCCTGACTGTTCAGGATACTCCAGTTCCCCCAGCAGAGCACAGTCCATGTCACACAACCCAATTCCATGGCCCCGAACCTGGAACCTCCTCTCCCCTCTCCTCTGCAACCCCATCTCCCACCTCTGGGGTCACCCCATCTCAGACCCTTGGCCACCTAAGGCCACCCCTTCCCTCCTTGTCTCTGAGAGGTGTCCCCTCCCCATGGAGAGCAACACATGTGTGTGCTCACACGCACTTCATTCACTGCCAAGTGTTGGCATCTCAGTCCGGACCTGTGTCCTTCTCCATAGCATCCCCCATTTCATCCCCCATTCCCGCTACACTCAGCCTGGTCCAGTAACAGCCCCATCCTTCTAATTCGGTAAATCTGCCTGGGGCTGACAGCACCCTCCAATTCTCTCCTGACATTCACTCTTTCTTAGACCCTGAGGCCCTTCTGGAAATGTGGGGTGTCCAAGGCCCCTGAGACTTCTCCAGCCCTTTGGGTCTTAACGGCTTCCACTCCCTTCTGGCCACTATCCCCAAAATGCAGGTTCATGGAGAACATCAGGTGCCTCCAGATACTGTGGTGCCTCTGCTACCAACCTCCAGTTGCCCCCACATTCCAGCACCTTCCCCACTCCACCCCCACACGCTCCCCAAATACTAGGGTCCCTCCCCCCATTTTCCCCACCCCCAAGCTCACACTCCGCAGCTCCTGAGTCCGATCCTTCATCCTGCGACGGCTCCTCCTCCTCCTCGTTCTCCTGCCTGTGCTGCTGCTCCTGCCTCCTGCCTTGCTGCTGGAGGCCGGGGTCTGGGGGTGCC
>NW_006436812.1:9274058-9288805 GCF_000325575.1 Pteropus alecto
GAGTCTGGAAGGGGCGGAGAGCAGGGGGCATGCGCAGCGCCGGGGGCTGGGGGCGCCTGGGGGTTGTAGTCCGGGGGAGGGGGACCTAGGGAGAGGGGAACTTGAGAGTTAGAGCCGGGTGGGGAAGGAGAGCAAAAGAAGTAGAGAGAGCTGCAGAGAAAGAGGAGATGCAGCGGGAAGCACAGAGATGCTGGGATGGAGTGGGGGTGGGAATGGAACAGCAGAAAGAGGGGGCAAGGGAATGAATTAAGGGACTAACCTAGGGAGAGGTGCTGTGGATCCTGACACCAGGAGATATAGATATATTTTATGGTTTCTGTCTAGGAGTATCTGTGTGGGCCTGGGCATGACTACCCCTGCGTGTGTGTGCGTGTGCGTGTGTGTGTGTGTGTGTGTGTGTGTGTCCCTGCAGAAGGCTCTTTGGACACTAGAAATAGCAAGACTGACCCTCTAGGTGGCTTTTGTGATGCAAGGAATTAGTCAAGCCTAGCTGAGAAAGATTAGGGGCATGTTTTTTTGAACAGCCTTCCATACTCTTAAGTGTGAGGGTCCCTGGCAGTGGGGGTCTCAGAGTTCTGCTTGTCTCCTTCCACAGACAGGATGCTCACTACCTACCCGGATCTCCTGGCCTATGCTTAGCTGGTTCTGACTGATAAAAATGAAATTTGTCCATATCGGGTGGAGAATTCTGGTACCCTGAGGGTCCAAGTACCCTGCATTCCTCTTCTTAATTCCCACCTCTCCTCTCCGCATTTCCATGTCCTCACACGATATCAACTCCACTTCTGCAATGGGGCTTTGGCCCTAACAGGCCTTAAACCTGTTCTTGTCAAGTACCCAGTGACCTCTTTGATACCAAATCCATCGACCACTTGTCAGGCTTTATCTTCCATGATCTTTCAGTGACACATGACCCTGATGACCTCTCCTTTAAACCCTTTCTTGGCTCCCAGCCTGACTCCTGTCCGTCCTCCCCACCCCCGCCCTGCTCCAAACCTCTGGATATTGTTTCCCAGTCGCCTTCCAGATTCTTCCCTTCTCCTACAACCCCTTAACAGCAGGGGTCCTTGGGGCCCATCTCAGATTCTCTTCTCTTCTTTCTTTACCCTCTTACCTCCCCAGGTTCAGCTGTACCTACATGCCTACAATACCCACATCTATACCTGAAAGCCAGGTCCTGTTCCTCAAAGACAGCACCTACTATGTGCCTGAGCACTGAGCTGGGCACCAAGGACGCAGAGGCAAAAGAAGCGATCAGAGACATGAGTAAATCCATAACTCTAGTGAGTGAGGCCAGGGCTTTGATGTTGGAACCTCCAAGACTGTTGTGGCCTTGCCTTCCCCCATGGTACTTCTTCCTGTGTTCTCCATCAGAGATGGCCTCTCTGCTACCCTGACACTCAAAGCAGACAGAAAGCTGTCCTTGGCTCCCACCCCCATCCATTATGAGCATCCACTATGTCCCAGGTGCTACCATAATCCTCCCAATTTCATAGTTGCTACTGCTATTATCCCACGTGTACAGATCAGGAAACTGAGGCTTAGAATGATTAAATAACAGATCCAAATTCACAGGTTAGGAAAGGGCATGACTGGGGATCTCACTTGCATATTTTGATTACAAAGCCCATTCTTGTAAAACCACAATGTTATAGCTCTTCCCTCAATGGCCAAATCCAGACCCACCTCTGGGTCTTTTCCATCCCCACCACCTCAGGTCAGTCTAGGCTCTCATCAGCTTTCACCCGGACCATCGGAACAGCCTCTTCTCTGATCTTCCCACCTGCAGCTCCTTTCCTTCATGTCCATCTTTCTTCCCACCTAACTAGTGTGATTGTCCCCCAAACCAATGTGATCATATCAGTCCTCTGTACCAATAACTCCCATTACCCTACAGCTCCCTGATTATTCTCAGTAGCTTCTCTGGCATTTGAATCTCACCACCATCACTTCATCTCTCCTACTACTTCCTTCTCTGTGCCACAGACCCAAGGCCTTAACCACACCAAGGAATCATAGACCCCAAACACCTCAGAGTCTTTCACTGTGCCATTTTCTCTGCCTGGTACACTGTTTCACTCTTGCTTTGATGGTCATACTTCTCATCCTTCAAGGCCCAGTTCTGGCCCCTCCCAGCAGTCCAGGCAGACAGTCTTATGAGGTAAGGGCTAAGTCTGCTCCTCCACTAGACCAGACTGGGTCTGACTCACGTCTGGGCACAAAGTAGATGTTCATTACAAAGCATCAGTAGAACCAGGCCAACCCCTGCTCAGAAAACCTCTCTGGTTCCGCATTGCTCAGACTTAACCTGACTTCCCACTTTAGCATACCTCATCTTTCATGTACTCTGATTCCAGTCTCAAGTGATTCCCTACATTTTTCCCACCTCCACGTGTTTCCTCATGTCATTCCTGATCCCTAGAATACCCTATCCTCTCAAAGCTACCTCTACCTTTCTTTCAAAGTGTAGCTGTTGGAGTCTTTTTTGACCCTCCTGAAGCTGGAGAGAAAGCCTGTTAAATATATAAGTTACCCGGCCTCTACCCTAGAAATACTGATTCAGGAATCTGGGTTAGGGCCCTGAATTTTTTACAGTTACCTCTGGCAATTCTTATTTTCAGTCAAGTCTGGGAGCCACTGTTTATCAGGTAGGCAAGGCTAAGTAAGGCTAGGTTATGCTGTGTGAGAAATATCCCCCAAATCTTAGTGACTTAATACAACAAAGCTCTATTTTTGCAACAGATTCGGGTTACTTCCCAGAGCATCTGTCCTTCAAAGAAGACTCAGCGCTTCAGGTGGAGAAATTTATACACAGCTTATCAACATGCTGGACACCAAGTGCTTCATATTCAAGGATCCTATCTGATTAATCTCTGCCTCCCCATGGTGCCTGGCACAAGACCTATCACATCTGCTGTGCTCAGAAACAAATAAATGCATACCAGTTTGACCTCTTCACCCATTTACCACTAAGTATTTACTAAGACTCTACTCTTTGTACGAGGACTATTCTATGGTGCTAAAGACACAATAGTGTGGAAAACAAACATCAACCCGACCCTGTGGAGCCAGCTACCTAATTTCTCTGAGCCCTAATTTCCAAATCTATAAAATAAGCTATATTACTCACCCCTCAGGCACAGTGTGAGGATTTACTGAGAACGCCATTTATAACTTGAAAATCTCAATTTAAGCAGATGCAAATGAGCACTGTTATTCTGGTGAAAATATTACCTATTTTAAATAATTATATCCTGCTCCTCCATCCCTCACATCCAGTTTTCAGGTTTTATTCATCAGGCACCTGGAATTTGGTAGCACATCTTTCTCCTCACTATTTCCACTTCCCCCTTAAATCATCATCAACCTGTAAAGTGAATATTAACAGTTATAATAATAGCTATAATCTGCAATAGATCAGAAACTTGTCCATTAGCAGGTATGCAGTTGTTAAAAAGAATATATTATTCTTATATAGTATTTATCATGTGCCAAGCTCTGTTTTAAGTGTTTTATATGTATTAATTCATTTAATTTTCACAACAACCATCTAGGATTACTATTATCTCAGTTTATTGTTAAGGAAACTCAAGCACAAAGAGTTTAAGTAGCTTACTCAAGGCAGGAGCTGGAATCCAATCCAGGCAGAAATCCTGAACTATTGAAACATTCTCCTAGTCAACTAATATCTGCCTCCTGGGAGGCTCATTCCAGCCCTTCTCTCCACTAAAACCAGAGTCAATGTAATGCAGCGAAGACTGGATCGTGGTGGTGACTTTGTAGAAATATTTTGGGAGAACTGATGTCATTACAATATTGAGTGTCCTGTGCATTTACATGGTATAGCTAACCATTAATTTAAGACCTCTTTAAAGTCTTTCAATAAAATTAAAAAATTTTTCTCTCATGAAGGATATTAACATATTTTAAAAAATTTATTAAGATACTTTATATTTCTATAAATAGTATTTTCACATTTCCTAAAAGTCAGTTGCTGTGATTTATAAAGGCAATTTAAGATATTTCTCTTATTCCAGCAAACTTGCCTCCACATACAGCCAGAGCCAGAGACCCAGGAGTGATCTAGGACCCTCCCACTCCCTCACCACCCCTTCCAATCTGCAACTGTGTCTGACAGACCCTTTCTCTTTAGTGGTTGTTCCTCCAGGCCTCAGCACAGGCCTCATTATTTTTGACCTGGGGTGATTTTTAGCTGATCTGCCAAACAACGTTCACATGGCCAGGACTATTGCCAACACTTACTCTACATTTGTGCAAATAGAAACAGGTGTCCCTTTCTCATGATACTCTACTTCTATCTGTCATATAATTGTTGTAATAAATATGCAAATTTATGATAAAGAACACACACACACATTTTTTCTTATACAATACATTCATTCCACACCTTGATATTTAACAATATATTTTGAAGTGCTTCATATTTATACATAATGGACATCTTCATTCTTTTTAACAGTTGCATATCTGCTGATAGACAAGTTTCTGATCTATTGCAGATAATATCCATGAAGCACATCAGTGAAGAACATTGATGTGTCATTTCATATATGTGAATTAAAATTTTATTTCTCTACCCTTTGCAGCTGGTATGGACTTTTGACTTGCTTTGACTGATAAAATATGGCAGTACTGTTGTGTAACTTCTGAGCAGTGCCTCAAGAGACTTTGCAGCTTTTGTTTCTACTCTTACCCTCTTAGAATCCTGGGGCCACTATGCTACGAAGAAACCCAGGGTGAAACACCACATGAAGAGTAGCTCAGCTATCCCATCCCACCTAGTCATCAGAGCCAAAGTCCCAGACACGAGAGTGTAAGAGAGGCCATCGTGGGCCATCAGCTCCAGCAGAAGTGTCAGCTGTCACCACTTGAGTAATCTAAGACCAGTAGAAAAGCCACCCAGCCATCCACAGAATCTGGAGAAATAATAAATCATAGTTTTTTTAAACCAGTAAATATTGAGGTGGTTTCTTATGAAGTAGTAGCTGATACAGGAGGAAAACCTTTCAGATAGATTCAGAAGTGGGGTTGCTGGTTCCAAGTGCATATACATTTATAATTTTGATAAATATTGCCTGGGTTGTATAATTTTGCATTCCCGCCAACAATGGTGAAAGTCCCTGTTCCCCACCCCGAGTCTTGCCACAAGAGTGTTTTAACAAACATATGGATTTTTACTAATGCAATAAAAAATGTTATTTTAATAGTCTTAATTTTCATTTATCTTATTGTGTGAAGCTGAACATCTGCATATGTGTTTAAGTCTTTATGCATTTTCTTTTTTGTGATTTTTTTCATGTTTTTTACATTTTAAATTGAACTTTTGGTCTTTCTTATCAATATGTGGGAGCTCTTTAAGTAGTATGGATATTAGCCCTTTGTATATGATTAGATTGCAAATATTTTTTTCCAGTTGTTTGTCTTTTATTTTGTTTCAATGTTTTGGCCATGCATAATTTTTTCATGTAGACAAATGTAGACCTTTTATTTTATAGCTTCTCAATGTTGAGTTGTAGTTGGAAAGGCCTTTCTCACTCCATATTTTCTTCTAGAATTTTTATAGAGTTTATCCTGACAAATTGTATGATCCATCGCCTTTAAAACAAAGGCCAAGGTTGTGGCATGGGTGACCTTGTGTCACCCATGTGGCGAGGAAACAGGAGGATCAGAAGCTGGTTTAGGAGATTTTCAGGGGGTAGGGAATGATGCATCTTGTTTGGCACACATTGAGTTCAAGATGTCTGTGAGACCTCTAGAAGGGAATGTCCAGGAGAAAAGTGGGCTCTGAAGTCTGGAGATTAGGAGAAAATTTTGGGCTGGAGATATGGATTTGGGAGCCAGCACATGGATGCCAGTTATAGCCATGCAAATATGTATGGAGTTTTAAGAGGATAGGTTCTCAGATGGAGCTCTAGGGAGTGATCAAGGCCGGCCCAAAACATATCATGAGGAGAGAGTTGTGGGGCTTCATCTCTGTGGCTCTTGGGGCTTGGTACAAAAACAGCCTCAATAGACATTTGTAGGATGAACAGAGGCCCTTTGCTTGAGACATGCATAGATATCTTTGCCTCCTGGGGACACAGCAAATCTGGAGAGGGAAGAAGACCAACAACCTCCCCAGCTGTCATCCCCAACCCAGCAAGTGTGGAAGAGAGCCCCTGTTACAGGGGTAGGGGGAGAATGCTCAGTCTTGCAGGCAGTCTGATTCAAAGCAGGGAATTAGTAGGTGGCAGCAAGTCCCCAGAGGTGAGTGGAACACTAGGAGCCAGTCTTGGCTGGTGTTTTCCTTGGGTTATATAGTATAGTAGTTAAGAGTACAGACTATGGAGCTTCACTTTCTGTTCAAATCCTGGCTCTCTCATTTACTAGTGTGTAACTTTGGGCAAGTTACTCATTGTCTCTGTGTTTCAGTTCTTCCTCTGTAAAATGAGGACAATAATAGTACCTATCTCACAGAATTGATGAAGATTAAATGAGTAGATATTTATGAAGTGGCCAAATTTAGAATCGTATTTTGGTGCCTGGCATATAGTAAATGCTATATAAATTTTAAATTAAAAAATAATTTCATTCATTTATGAATATTTATTGACCAGCTACTATATGCCAGGCATTGTTGTAGGTGTTGAGGACACAGCAGTGAATAACACAGGTGGAAATCCCTGCCTTCATGGAGCTTACATTCTAGTAGGGTAGAGAGGAAGGGTAAAGAAAGACAATATATAAAATAAATAAGCAAAATGTATGGTGTGTCAGATCTATGTGGAGATATCAGAGATCCACAGGAGTTGGTAAGGTCACTAGCCTAGGACCTGGTTATTAGCCTAGGACCTGGACCTCAGGAGTTGGAAAGGGGAAAGAGACTCTGGACAAGCAGTAGAGTGGGATCCCAGACGGAGATGCTGGGGCTGCTGACACTCTCAGAGTAACAATCATCATCATACCATCATATAATAGCAGCAAACACTTATATAGCACTTACATTATATGAAGCATTGTCCTATTCACTTAATCCTCACAGCAGCTCTATGAGGTTGGTACTGTTATTGTTCCCTTTTCAAATGAGGACACTGAGGCATCGAGAGGTTAAGTAATTTGCCTTATAGAATTATGCAGTAAGTGAACAAGCAGGGATTCCAAGCCAGGTCATCTAGCTCCAGTGTTGGTAGGATGGACCTGCAAGTGGAAGAGACAGGGAAGGCTGCCAAGCCTCAGGACCATGTAGGGCCTGACCTTCACACAGACTAAAAGAAAAATATACATACACCACCAGCACCTACACATCCAAGACCCAATACACTTATTACACATATCAAGCCTGCTCAGAGGGCCTGAGTAACAAAGGACCATGAAACAGAGATAAGAATTCGGCTCTGCAGAACCCCATCCCCAGAGCCATTTTCCCTAGGTGGCTTCTGATCCCCATCCCCTCCACATCCCATACTACAAGGCTATGAACCCAGCCTCCTGGGACCTTAAGTCACAATCCCTTGATCCCACCCAGAAACCACAAATAAAATAATGACTATCATAATCCCGGACAATTTAACAAAGGCAACAGTAACTCCAAATCAGAGCTGTGAACCAAGAAGGCAAGTTGTCAAAAGGCTGAGAAGCAGATAAGAAGCAGGTAGGACCCAGAGACAGTTCAACCCATAGCAGTAAAAGCCCACAGAAGGGGACCCCCCAACATTTCACAAGACTCTTCCACATCTTTCCTAACCTCACTTGATATTGTTCAGTTTTTACCCTAGGCAAGGCAGAAATTACCAGATCAAGTTGGGCAATGGAGAAATTGAGTCCCAGAGAGGAGCAATGAATTATTTAAGATCATACCCAGGCCTAGGAGTCAGATGTCCCAAATTCCTTCCACTGTACTATTCAGAGAAACAGAATATGAAGGAGACAAAGGGGGCAGGGGTGGGGAGGCAGGCAAAGGCTGATACAGAAGACCCAAGAGCAGAGAAATCCTTCTTCATGATCTCCAGGGGATCCCTTGGGGCAGGGCTTGGCCTCCTGAAAAGCCCTCCAACCCTCCATTTCCCTTGTGGGTTAACCAAAGCACCAGTATCCTCATCCCCTCATTCCTGACACTAGGTGAGCTAGGTTCTAAAGGGGAGAGAAAGATCAAAGTCCCTCATATATATTACACAGTTTCCATCCTTATAATCATTGAACTTCGCAGCAGGGAATACCTATAAAGATTATCTCCCCACCCTGTTACTGCCACCCATTGTATAGATAGAAGATTGAGACCAAAGACAAGTGACTTTCCAGAAGTCCACAGCAACTCAGTCATAGGAATCTAGGTTTCCTTACCAGGGCATACTAGAGAGGCACCATTCTTTTCCTTGCTTGAAACTTCATAGGAGCTCCCTGGAAAAAGCCCTGTGATCCCGGGGACCCGATATTCATTCCTCGTATGCTGAGACTCAATCGGTGGCCTTGGGAACTCTTCCTATTGAATGCAATTTCCACAAGTGCAAGGCATTTTAATCTGTTAGGCCCTGATGTATATCTGGCACCTAGAACAGTGTCTTGCCCATATTAAGTGCCCAATAAATACCTATTGAATGAACATCTAGAGGGCCAGAGTTAGAAAAGTGTCACTGTCAGTGCCTGAAGCCTAAAAGAAAAGATCAAGGAACCATAAGCTTTATCTTCAGACACATAAAAGGCTAAATTCTGTCCACAAATATTTATTGAGGGCCCATTATGTGCTAGGTATGCAACTAGGTGCTGGGGATTCAGGTAGGAACGAAACAATCATGCACTGACTTCAGGAGCTCACAGTCCATTCTAATGTAGAATGCATGCGGGGGGTGGGGTGGGGTGGGGTGTGTGTGTGCGCGTGTGTGTTCTCCAGAAGCTAGACCCAAGTGCAAGACAAACTGCTCAATATAATAGACACTTTTCTCAGCCTGAGCTGTCCTAAAATGGTCTCGCTGTTCAGAAGGTGGTGAGTGCAGCTCCAGACTACAGTGTTCAAGCTGGGCGCCTGCCTCCCGCATGTCAGAGGCTGCACCAGGAGAATGCGGGAGAAGAGATTTCTGCCTTGGGTGAGGTCACTTCCCACCCCCCATTCTCTTTCTTCAAACCCTGCAATTCTCTGACACTGGATCTCATTATTTTATGAATTTCAAGGTCCCAACGATGCTGTCAGTCCCAAATTCTAAGTCATCAGTCTGCCCTTGTCCCTGGACTCAAAAGAAATAGAGCCAAATTCATCAAGGGTCCTACCACCCACTGCCTCAAAAGGTCTCTGGGGATAGTCGGCGCTCCTTTCCCGCCTCGCGGGAGCTAGAGGGCCGTAGCTCAGATGCCGGGGTACCGGAGACATTGTAAGGAGAAGGGTGTTCCAGAGTGGGGTTCTGTTGACAGAAGCCGTAACTCGTGACAGTCTAAGCGTCACGTTCTGTAGTCGGAGAGGCTGACCCCGGGCCGGTCACGTGACGCGGGGCGGGGCACCATGGGGTGATGCGAGATGCTGGGCGTCTCAGATTACGTACGAACGACGCATTCCCTCCCCTTTTGGCAACAAGATTTCCGTTGGAAGATGAGGCAGTTCCGGTAAACGGGACAGGCTCTCCCATCCTGGCAGTTGTGCTTCCGTTCGGGGCGCTGCAGCTTCCGACCTCCGCCTTTCCCTCCCGCCGGGGGAAGAGATGCAACCTGGTGCGCATGCCCTGAGTCATCCTAGAGTGGGCGGGGCCGAGGCTGAGGGAGCGGGAGGGGGGGAAAGAAAAGGGAATTCTAACCTGTGGAACCCTGGGGGTCCCTGTGTTCGGATCCTTCCCATTGACTGCGGATGGTGTCAGGGACAGAACCTCTGACGGCTCACGAGGGGTTTTAGGGTCCGAAGGGGGAGGGCGGAGGGGAGGGTGTGAGTGGGGTACAGGAGTTCCAGACTTAAAATCTTTAGGCCCTGGGGGCTGAGGCGCTAGGGAGAGGGAGATCGGGCCGCCATGCGGGACAGGACCCATGAGCTGAAGCAGGTGAGAATTTGGGGCAGCAGGGTTGGGATGGGAGGACTGGGTGGGGTCTGACTGGAATGCAGGATTCCCGGTCTTCGGGGCAGGGAGGGGTGGCTGAGAGCGAGGAAGACCAGGAAGCCCGTGAGTTCTGCTGGGAGAGAGCGACAGCAAGGAAGTGAATGACAATGACCCCGGCCCTGACAGGCGCATGACACCTCGGATGATGAGGACAAGGAGCGGGTCGCACTGGTGGTACACCCGGGCACACCACGGCTGGGGAACCCGGACGATGAGTTCTTCCAGAAGGTAAGAGGCTGGGGTCTCCGCCTGAATTCACAAGGGGGCTGGAGGACCCGAGGAGCAACGCGGTCTGGAGTACCCCCGTGTCTCCTTCAGCCCTCTCAGTCACCCTTCCCAGGTCCGGACAATTCGGCAAACTATTGTCAAGCTGGAGAATAAAGTCCGAGAGTTGGAGAAGCAGCAGGTCACCATCCTGGCCACGCCCCTTCCCGAGGAGAGTGAGTGCAATCCTAGGTGCAGAACGCATGCTCAGCCAAAGGGATTGTGGGGATTGCAGTTCCACGCAGGTGGTGGCCAGGAAGATTTATTGATACAGGGACTACTTTCTCTCGTTCAGGCATGAAGCAGGACCTGCAGAACCTGCGCGAGGAGATCAAACAGCTGGGGAGGGAGATCCGCGGGCAGCTGAAGGGTAAGTTCCTAGAACCTCCTTCCCTCTGGCTCAGCGCTGCTCCTGATATATCTGGAGAGTGAGTGGCCCAGAGAAGCCAACGGTATATCCAGGTCACATAGCAGTCTAGAATTTCTGTCTCCGGGCTTCCAGTGCATAGTACTTTACACAGCACATGCCTGCTTTTCGGGTTCCTTTATTACTGTGAAATCATTTACTGCCACAATTCTTGCTGCCCAGTGTGAATTCTTTGGGCTGGCAGATGGAGGTTTCGTTAGGAGGCCTCTGCATACCTGTGGAAATTCTCTGATGTATTGCAAAGAAAAATATACTTTCACATGTCAGAGGCTCAGAATCGGTCATTTAATGATGTTATATTTCCTTTAAAAATCCTATGGAGATAAGCACCCGTCTATTGTGTAGCTGGGATATGGCCTTGGCTCTGTGTCATGATCCCCAAACAATTTTCAGAAGCCACAGGTAATACCCCTTTCCCCACAATACCCTTGTGTCTTCCCACAGCCATAGAGCCCCAGAAGGAGGAAGCTGATGAGAGTTATTATTCGGTCAACATGAGAATGAGAAAAACCCAGGTGGGTTTGTTATTCCCAGAACTAGGACATTCCAGCAAGTGTTTTATAGATCATTAGATGACAGAATAAGAAGGTGCTTGGAGAGCATGTCCAACCTGATGATTTTCCAAATGGGGAAACTGAGGATCAGAGAGAGAAAAGACTCACCCAAGGTCAACATCTTAGGAAGGAGATTTGAAGTGATCTGACTGGCTCTCTCAGGCACTGTCCTGATTCCCATTCCATTTTAACACCCTGCCTTCTCTTCCATTCAATGAGAAGTCGTTGAGTCTCTAGATATAATCTGGGCTCAGCTGTGGGAGACATGCTTTCTAGGAGCCAAGATATGGACTTAAGCTTGAATAGGTGACAAAGACATTACTTAGGTAAGGCTTGGTAGCTAATGGCTCTGCCCAGGGAAAAAGAGGGAGCAGTCATAAATGATTGGGAGGTTTCCTGCTCAGATGACAGGGACATCCTCTGCCCTATGAGCAGAATTCAAGATGTCAGAAAGAGGAACTTCTTTGGAGGGGGCAATGGGAGAGGGTCACTGGATCAACATCTTAGGAAGGAGATTTGAAGTGATCTGACTGGCTCTCTCTGGGGGCCCAGTGAGGAGTTCTTGGAGTTCAGAATTGGAGTAGGTAGGCCCAGAGCTCAGTAAAGAGCCCAGATCGAAGATGGAACAGTGTGAATATCTTGAAAGGGTGTAGCTGAAGCCAGGAGAGCAGTTGTGTCTTTGAGAAAAGAACTCTAAGGAATAAGGCATCAGGGAACTGGACAAGGTGAGAGGGCATTTCCAGGGGGAACCTGTGGTGGTCATCAGTGTGAGAGGCTGAGGACCCAGCGGGACCAGTAAAATCTGGGCAACAGGCTGAACTCCAGGCATACTAGCACATGTCTAATCTGAGTAGTGCGGCTGGTGTTCAGCAAGCATTCAACAAGTATTTATTAAATGCTCACTGTTTGGGATACCGTAGTGAACCAAAGATCTCTCTTGTCATGGATCTTACATTCTAGTGAGGAGAGACAATCATCACAATAAATACAGTTTTTTAGAACATTGTTAAGTATTAAGGAAAAGGTGCAGGAAAGAAGAGTTCAGAGGGCTGGAAGAAGACAGGTGCAATTGCGAAAGGTGGAGAAAACTTCGTTCAGAAGGTAGCATTGGAGCAGATCTAAAGGCCTTTGTGGGGCATGAGCATTCTAGGCTGAAGGAGCAGAGAGTGCAAAGGCCTGAGATAGGGGTATGCTTTGTTCAGGGAGCAGGAAGGAGCCCACTGTGGTTGGAGGGAATAAGAGAGGGACAGTGGCCAGAGGTGAGGTCAGAGGGGAAATGGGGGAGGAGCAGGTCAAGGCCCTGGTAAGGCTGTAGCTTTTGCTTTGAGAGAATGGGGGAGCGTTTCAAGATGGTTAAGGCACGGACATCTATCATCGCTCATGCTGTTTGCTCACTGTGCCAGTAGGGATGCTCAGGCCCAGACTGGGCAGGGATCCTCCCGGGGATGCCCAGCCTATATTCTCCATCTTTAGCATGGGGTCCTGTCCCAGCAATTCGTGGAGCTCATCAACAAGTGCAACTCCATGCAGTCTGAATACCGGGAGAAGAATGTGGAGCGGATTCGGAGGCAGCTGAAGATCAGTGAGTTGTTGTGCCTGGCCCACAGGGTGTGGTAATCTGATTGGGCTCTGAACCTGGCCTTATCCTTCACAGCAAATGCTGGAATGGTGTCTGATGAGGAGCTGGAGCAGATGCTGGACAGCGGGCAAAGTGAGGTGTTTGTGTCCAATGTGAGTGGCCACAGCTGGTCTCCCTCTGCTGTGCCTCCTATCCTCTCCAAGCCCTGGTCCTTCTTGATTGAGGGGATACCGAGGCTCAGAATGAAACAAATGTACTTTCCAGGACCACTCAGCAGGGTCCTGGCCCAGTTCTAAGCCAAAGAGCTGCCCCAAAGCTCAACAGGAATGTCTGACCTGCTGCTGGTTTTCCTGTTACATGTCCCTCCACTCTTCTGTACTCCCCAGATACTGAAGGACACGCAGGTGACTCGACAGGCCCTAAATGAGATCTCAGCCCGGCATAGTGAAATCCAGCAACTTGAACGCAGTATTCGTGAACTTCATGAGATCTTCACTTTTCTGGCTACTGAAGTGGAGATGCAGGTGAGCGCCCCAAGGAGCCGGCTGGGCTTGACCCAGACCCCAGTTGTGAGACCATGTTCAGTTAGAACCCCAGCTGTGACTGTCAGCCTGCCTTCACCCTTAGCCTCTCTCCCTGAGGCTTTTAGTCCCCTTCAGGCTGGGCCATACCCCCAGGGCTGGCACTTACTTCCATCATTAGCAGTGTCCCAGAATTACATCCACTTCCACAGCTACCCCACTGGCCACTCCTCTGTAGATAGCATTCCTCCTTCACCAACTTAAGCCCATTCCAGGTATGGCCCCAACCCTGGCTCCTCCTCACTATTAGAATCTACCCTTATTCTTCTATTTGCTCCAGTCAAAGTTGCTGCCTAAAACCTATACAGGGTTGGGTGGTAAGTGGTATTCTTGCCCTAGCCTGGTTGTATGGAGTGAGGTGAGCTTCCATCCCTGTCCTGGAGAAGCTGACCCACCAGTGCTGCAGCCAATGCCCTTTTATAGTTGGGAGTTGTAGAGAAGGGATTTCATTCAGTAAGAGTACCAGAACCTAGAGGTTGGCAGTGCCATGAGGAGGCAGGGATGGGAAGGGCTTCACAGCTGCTGGGAGACAGGCCTAGAAGAACAGGCAAATTCAGGCAATTTTGTGAGGGGACGGGAGTTCACCCTCTCTGAAAAGGTATTGTGCCATTTAAGGCACTTGGCTCTAAGACACCATTGCAAATAGAGGTTGTATGGAGCAAGAGACCAGGGCAGAAGGCACCACATGATAGGAGGAGGCCTGGGAGCTAACCTCAGGAGTGTGAACTTGTGTCAGATGTGGTCCTGCCTCCATATCTTTGTTCGTGCGGTGTTTTCTGCCAGGAGTGTCCTTTGGTCATTTGGGGCTGGGGTGGGCAGAGGGGACTACTGGGCCCTTTCCCCTCAGCCATCCCTACCTACCTGAACTGCTACCTCCTCTGAGCAGGGGGAGATGATCAACCGAATTGAGAAGAATATTCTGAGCTCAGCAGACTATGTGGAACGTGGACAGGAACATGTCAGGATGGCCCTAGAGAACCAGAAGAAAGCTCGGAAGGTGAGCCTCCCCTCCCCTCCCTGGCCCTGGGTGGCCCTTCCTCCCCTCCTGAGTGAGTTTCCCTGACCCCTTCCTCTCCCACAGAAGAAAGTGTTGATTGCCGTCTGTGTGTCCATCACTGTCCTTATTCTGGCAGTCATTATTTGCGTCTCCTTATTGGCTTGATAGCATCACGCATACTCGGTGAGATATTGTGGGCCTGCCCCCTGGCCTGCCCCTATCCCTGGCCCAGCCTTTCCTCTTCCCCTTAGACCCTACTCTGCTTCTTTCCC
>NW_006436812.1:9289272-9316415 GCF_000325575.1 Pteropus alecto
CAGCAGCTGGGTTGGGAGGGGCAGGACAGAGCCTCCAGCTGGACCCCCTTACTCATGCTTGCACTGTGCAAAGGGACAGACGGTTCTCCTTGGGTCGGCTGCCACTCGTTCATGCCCCCCCCCCGCCTAGGGCCACAATGCCTGGTGGTGGGGGGGTGGGGGGTGGGTGCTGTGGTATCCTGCTTGGCTGGGACACATGGTTTGTAAGAAATTAAAGAAAAGAGGTTGGAGACTCCCCTGTGCTTGTGTGTTCCTAGAAGGGCTGGCCCTGGGCCCCCAGGTATGTAGCCTCCCACCTCCTGGCCATCCTGGGGGCCAGCCCTAGCCCAGGCAGGTTCCAATCAGACTGTTCTAGGTGGTGTGACCACAGCAGCTGGCACTGCCCTGCTACTCTCCTGTAGGAATGGGTAGGGCTGGGAGGGGATAACATCTGGCTCAGTACTGTCCCTGGGGAAGGACCAATGTGAGTAACCAACCCAAAGCAGTGAGGCTGGGACAGGCCAGGCTGGGACACAGGTGAGATCTGGCAGGACGGGACATCGGTAGGTATTCCTGAGGCCAAGAAGAGGCAGTTTGAGTAACTGAGGCTGTTACTTTGGATACAGAAGACAAGGAAGGGCCCATCTTAGAGGGGGTGACACTTGAGTATTGAAATGTTAAATGAGGATCCAATTATAGGAAGACACAGGGGGAGAGGTTGCCAGGAAGAGTGCCCTGCAGGCAGGCCAGAGTTCAGCCTGGAGGGCCAGCAACTCCGGATCAGCACACCTGGTTTCTAAGGGGTCATGTGGCTGAGGCGGGTGGAGGAGGCAGAGGAGCCTGGTTTCTATGAGGCATCTGAGCTCTAGCCTTGACTTTACATTTCTGAGTTCCAAGTCCATATGCTTAGTTTCTGGAGCTGGGTGTGGCGCCTGTCCCTAGACACCTGATTTCAGGGCCGAGCCTTAAACTGGCTCCTGGTTCCCAAACCTGGTTGGAGTGGGGCCGTGCCTGGCCTGGTCCAAGGTCTGGGCCAGGTTAGACCACCCTGTCCCATCCCACTTTCAGCCCCACAGGCCTCTTGCTGCTGCTGCTGCCACTGCTGTTCTTGGCTGCCCAGTCCATCTGGCCACAGACAGTACTTGTTGCTTCCGCCACTGGCCACCTACTGTGGATGCAGTGGAAGGGCTAGATGTGATGTCTATGGTTCAATCTTGGATCTCGGCCCTGGACTTGGGATGGGGGAGGGTGGGGTTGCGCCATGGATGAACAGCCCCTGCTTACTCTGTCTCCATCTATGGCTGGGTGCACTTCTGCAGTGCCTCCCAGTGTCCCTGAAGAGGCCTGGAGCAGCAGTCCCAGGTCACAACTGCAAAATGATTGATTGTCCAGCGGACCCAAATGCACACCTGAAGAGCCTTGGGATTGGTCTGGAGAGCATCCTGAGGGGACTGAACACTCCAGTGTTAAACAGCAATTAGATGTAGGATGCTGACATTCGTGGGGCTTGAGAGTGAGTCTGTAGTCACGCTCAAAAGTGATTTTTGACTGGATCACAGAGTGCAGGGGGCATGATCAAACCTGCAAAAGTGGTGGAAGGTTTTGGGCTTACAAGAAACTGGCAGGGACAGGGATTCAGGGAATTCACATGAGAAGGCGTGGCTGGGTCCCACTCCCTAGCCACTGAACCTGTGGCTACGCAAGTCTGGGAGAGAACGCACGCCTTCCTCCTGCCTGTGATCATGTGTTGAGTATAGGTGAAACTCTAGACTCCTGCAGGAAAGAGCTCATTCTCAGCAGTATATAAATAATCTGATGTCCACTCGATGGAGAAATTATGCCCTCGATCCCTGGATTCTGCCCCAGTAGAAGACTGATTTGGACATGGGGCCTTTGGGCTTCCCTGATTCTCCATTTCTTCTCCTGCAGCCTGTATCATCAGCAGAATCCTGTCCTATTGGTCTCCTTTTTTTGCTTCCTCACCTTTCTGACTTCAGAGTAAAACTACATAACCCGTGACACCTACTAGGATCTGACAGAGTATCTATGCCATATATGTACAGCCCTGGTGTCCATGTGCTGTGTGTGACTTCTGCCTGGCCATTCTGGACAGTGCCATCCCTGAAAAGCTGCTTTCTTGTCTCATGCAGAAAGCTGTCCAGAACCTCCTGGGAAAGGTGGCTAGATGGCCAAGCGGAGACCTCGGATGCTAGGCTCAGTAGTTTGAACTTTTCCTGTGGGCTAGGGGACCCATGGAAGGTTTTTGAACAGGTGAGTGATAAGTTTAGAGCAGACCTACCAGACAAGGGGCCCCATGCACTGGAGATTTCACAGGCTCCCTTGTGTATACCCATTCCCTGTGGAAAACTGACATGAATGAGGTTATGTCATGTCAAAAACTACATGATTTGCACTGAAATCTTGGCTTGGCTGCTATCAGTCCAACTTTCAAAAATCAGAGTCTTGGTTAGTTGTGGCTTTTCTAAATCCATCTTGCATCACAATCTTTCAGCTGCAGCTCTCTCCACGTATGGCCTTGTTCACTCAATGTTTCATAGTTCAAATTTCTAAGCAAAGGGACATGATTGGTCTAGGTCAGGCTATATAGACCTTCCTATGATATATCTACCTTAAGTCAAGACTTTATTCTTGCTCAAGATGTATGTGATGTTACAGTATACAAAATACTGCAGCAGAGTGTGTATAAAGGAGTGGACGAGCTCGATGATTGACATTTCTGGTAGATTATATTATTGTTACAAATATATGCTGTCTTTCCTACTGGGTCCCTCACTATAGGAGAACTATACAATAGGCTTGCCCCATTTACAATAGGCTTGTCTACATGACTTGGTTTGGCCCATGTAATATAAGCAGAAATGTAAATAGAAGCTTTAAGCACCAACAAGTAGTCTGGCAGTTTCCTTTCTCTTTTACCTCTGCCTTGAGCCTGGAAATTGCCAGATCAAGACTTCTTCATCCTGGAACCCAGAATTAAGATGACATGATATTGTACTGTAGCTCACCTGTAAAATGATGTGTGATGTAAATGAGAAATAAACTTCTCTTGTTGTGAGCCACTGACACTTGGAGGTTGGTTATTACCACATCATAATAAGTCTAAATTAACTGTTACAAAACTAGTGCCCAGATGTGGAGTGCTGCCACAATAAAAATAAACCTGAATTATGTGACTTTGGCCTTGGAGCTGGACAGTAGCTGGTGAGGAAACCATCACTGGAAGTTGGAAAGATGGTGAAGTGTGTTCTACAGTGGTGAAGTGTAACAAACTTTATATTAAACTTACGTAAAACATTTGGTTAAACTGTAAGCTAGAAGAAGTAACTAAGAATATAAATTCTAAATGAGCTTGGGACTTTAGGCAAAAAATTTGGGAAAGAATATTAGTAGTGTGTCTTGGTTGCTATTGGTTACAGTTGACAAGTTACTGTAAGAAAGAGTAGCCTCAGAAAATAATTGGCTAGTTTGTAAGCAGAAGTGGAAGAGAATATAGAAACTCTATGCAAGTGATCCACATTTTAACCAGTGAAAGATACAACTTACAAGGCCCTTAAGCCACAAATTTTTATTAAATCTCATCTTTGTGGCAAGGACCATATCAAGTGTATGGCTCTCATGTCTTTTTTAAAACCTCTGAATCTGTCAAAGTGGTTCCCAATAAATCCTTTCAGTTAGTCAAGGTGATTCAGAGAAAAGAGATTAAGAGTATAACTCCCTCAGGGGTGTTTGTATGCTCCATTTGCTTATAATTAAGTCTAAATGGAGGCATGTCTGAAAAGAATTGTGAATTTGGCTGTTGGCCCATGGAACTGACTGAAATTAAATAGATAAGAAGCCCTCTCCTCCATAAAAAGCCATTAGCTTGGATTTTTAAGACTGAATGTTCAAAATTTAATATGACCTTGATGGCCTCCAAATTTCTATGGGCATGAAGGAGACTGAGAAAGCTTCTCTACCTCAGAAAGGCATAACTTCCAATATTTTCTCAAATGTGGCCAAGGAGAGTAAGTAGAAAAGGATGGGCCACTCTAAGGACAGAGACAAGGACATGGAGAAGAATGAACTAGGTATAGTCCCAAGACACAGTCCTATTCCCAGGGAAGGGTGGGGGGCCTTCTCAACATCTGCCCAGAAGGATTTTAGAATTACTATGGACCACTAACTGGTGCATATATCTCATTCTATTTTCTGAATAGGTGTGTTTACTGCTATTATTCTGTCCCTGTTTCACTTCAAAGTTGGATGTGGTTGTGGGGGCAGATGTAACTTACTTTAATTTATTGGTTCATAGGTCTCTGGATCAAGAGAAGTCATATCTGGACCTGATATAGAGACTAATAGAGGACCTGGACTTGAACTTGATGCCATGATTAGATCAGTCATTTGGGTGAGAAGGGGATGCATTTATTTAGCACATGGGGAAAACACGGGCAGTATTTGTGATAAGGCTGGCAGACTGGGGAAGATTTTACAATTGTTCAGAAACATTCATTGGCCATCCCTATGGGACCCCACCATACAAAGAATTTAAATATCCCACTACACCAACATCAGCTTTGGGCATATAGCTTGCTTTATGCTTCTTTATAGCTTTCTGCTTCTAAGAAATTTTAGGAGCCATTGTGGGGTGTGCCAACTTTCCTCTCTTCTCTTTCTTGAGAATGAAAGTTCCAGATTGAGGCTGTTCCTTCAGACTGGATTCTGGAATAAAGATGATGTAGAACAGAGCCACAGTTACCATGGAGGACATGGATTATAAGTGAGAAAAACACATGTTGTTGTGAGCTACTGAGATTTTGGGGTTGTTACTGCAGCATAACTTGATCCTAGCTGACTGATAAAAACTCCCTCCATATTGCAGAAGCTCTCTATTCAGTTCTCCTTTCCTATCACCATGACAGTTGGCATACTAAAATGAGCTGTTGTGATGCTATGAGGTCTGAGCCTTTGCCCCTTGTTCAGAAATATTTACCATCAGGTCCAGGGAGCCTTCATGATTCTTGTTAGTTCTTGGCAACTAGTGGTAGCTATTCATGGGAACTAGAAAAATAATAGGGGGATGGGGCCCCAGACCTTTTAGCATCAACTTGGTTCCTGGTAAATGTCAATTTCACATACATCTTAAGACCACAATGGCATCATTACAAAGAAATTGCCCAAAAGAAAAAAGAGTAAAAGTAAAGCCCAAACTCTCCTTAACTGCACGGATGTCTACCTTTCCAAGAAGCCTCAACATAATGGATAGGAAATTCTGTACTAGTTTATGTGTGGGTACAGCTGCATGAAACAGAAACCCAAACTAACCACGGCTTAAACAAGATAGTTTATTTTTCTCTTGTATAAAATTCCAAGTTAGCATGGTGGGTCTTTGAATAAAGTTATCAGGACCCATGAATGATAAAATTATTATTTATCTTGTTGCTATTCCATCCCTGGAGTATTGCCCTCACACACATGATCCAAGATGGACCACCACCACTCCCACAGTCTAGCCCTTGGGAAGCAGAAAAGTGAAGGGACTGGCTTGCCCTTTACCCTAAAGTGTAGAACTTGTACAGATAATTTTTGCTCTAATCCTTTTGGCCAGAATGTTGTTACATGGCCACATCCAGCTGAAAGGGATGCTGAGAAATATAAGCTTTACTCTGAGCATCATTTTACTCAGATAAAAGTTCTCGGGGAACTAGGGAACTATTCCAGGAAGCAGTCCCATTCTGGAAGAACAAATATCGGGGGACTGCCAGCAGTTGCAGTCACACACTATGAGTGTTAATCCATCCCAATTGCACTGGTTTCCCATTACTGCTGTCACAAATGACCACAAACTTAGTGGCTTAAAACAACATAAGTTTATTTTACAAGTCAGAAGTCCAAAATTAGTTTCACTGGGCTAAATTCAAGTAGTTGGCAGGCCCGGTTCCTTCTGGAGGAACAATTTGCTTGCATTTTGCAGCTTCTAATGGATGCTTGCATTCCTTGGCTAGTGGCCCTATCCTCAATTTCAAAGCACATCCTACCAATCTCTGCTTGTATCATCACATCACCCTCTCCTCTGATGCTGACTTTCCTGTCTCCCCCTTATAATCTTGTGATTACCTTCCCGCCTGAATACTCCAGGATAATCTCCCATCTCATGATCCTTACCTGAGTCATGTCTGTAAAAGTAAAGCCCAAACTCTCCTTAACTGCACGGATGTCTACCTTTCCAAGAAGCCTCAACATAATGGATAGGAAATTCTGTACTAGTTTATGTGTGGGTACAGCTGCATGAAACAGAAACCCAAACTAACCACGGCTTAAACAAGATAGTTTATTTTTCTCTTGTATAAAATTCCAAGTTAGCATGGTGGGTCTTTGAATAAAGTTATCAGGACCCATGAATGATAAAATTATTATTTATCTTGTTGCTATTCCATCCCTGGAGTATTGCCCTCACACACATGATCCAAGATGGACCACCACCACTCCCACAGTCTAGCCCTTGGGAAGCAGAAAAGTGAAGGGACTGGCTTGCCCTTTACCCTAAAGTGTAGAACTTGTACAGATAATTTTTGCTCTAATCCTTTTGGCCAGAATGTTGTTACATGGCCACATCCAGCTGAAAGGGATGCTGAGAAATATAAGCTTTACTCTGAGCATCATTTTACTCAGATAAAAGTTCTCGGGGAACTAGGGAACTATTCCAGGAAGCAGTCCCATTCTGGAAGAACAAATATCGGGGGACTGCCAGCAGTTGCAGTCACACACTATGAGTGTTAATCCATCCCAATTGCACTGGTTTCCCATTACTGCTGTCACAAATGACCACAAACTTAGTGGCTTAAAACAACATAAGTTTATTTTACAAGTCAGAAGTCCAAAATTAGTTTCACTGGGCTAAAGTCAAGTAGTTGGCAGGGCCGGTTCCTTCTGGAGGAACAATTTGCTTGCATTTTGCAGCTTCTAATGGATGCTTGCATTCCTTGGCTAGTGGCCCTATCCTCAATTTCAAAGCACATCCTACCAATCTCTGCTTGTATCATCACATCACCCTCTCCTCTGATGCTGACTTTCCTGTCTCCCCCTTATAATCTTGTGATTACCTTCCCGCCTGAATACTCCAGGATAATCTCCCATCTCATGATCCTTACCTGAGTCATGTCTGCAAAATCTCTTTTGCCATATAAGATAACATTTTCAGGTTTCAGGGATTAGGATGTGGACAGATTTAGGGGGCCATTGTTCAGCCTACCACATCGCCCCATTTCACATTTAACTCATTTGTTCATTTATTCATAAAATATTTATTGAGTAAGACTTAAGTTCCAGGCATTATGGCAGGTGCTGGAGAAATAAAGGTGAAAATACAGAAAAGGTCTCTGCTTTCATAGAGTTTATATTTTACTGATGAGGATAAGTATAGAAATAGCTAAAATATTCCAAAACCATGATATGTATTATTAAAAAATTAAGCAGCATGATGTGAAAAAAAATGACAATGGAGATGGCTGTTTTAATAGTTAGTCAGAGATGGCTTCTTAAGGGAAAGTGATTAATCCAAAGGGCAGAGCTAAGAGCTCAGAGGGCAGAACAGGTCCACGGGGATTATTTCTAGGCCTGGAAACCTAAGAGAATTTGCTCAGATGAATTTTGAAATTGCTTTGAATCAGTGACACCTTTTTACCTTACATTTCTCCCTTTTTTGAACCAGAACGTTTATAACTATTATTCTACATCTGTTCCACCATTGCATGTTAGGAGCACATGACATGTTTCTTTAGTTTCATAGACCCATAGATGAGAATTGCACTCCAGGATGGCTTATACCTAGAGCCTCACCTGCATCTAATTTAGATAATGAGATTTGAGACTTTGGTTTGATGAGATTTATATGAGAATTTTTTTTGACTCTGACTTGATGCTGTAATGGGATAAGACTTTTAGGGACCTTGGGAGGAACCGGATGTACTTTGTATATGAGACAGATGTGAAGTTTTGAGGGCTAGAGGATAAACTGTGGTAAGGAGAATAATAGCCCCCAAAGATTCCATACCCTAATCTCTATGAATATGTTACCTTACATAGCAAAAAAGACTGCAGATATAACTATGGCTACTAATCAGTTGATCTTAAGATAGAGAGATTATACTGAATTATTCAGATGGGTCCAATGTAATTACATTGCTTCTCCAGCTAGTAACAAGAGGAAAACAGAATGAGAAGTCAGAGAAATTTGAAGCAAGAGGACTTGAAGTGCTATTGCCAACTTCGAAGATGGAGGGGGCCCAACAAGGAATATAGATTGCCTCTAGAAGGTAAGAACAACCTTTGGCTGACAGCTAATAAAGAAACGAGGACTTCAGTTTTACAGCCAAATGGAACTGAATTCAGTAAAAACCCGGTAGAGTCTGAAAGTTGATTCTACACCAGAGACTCCAGAGAGAATCCATGCTGGCTGAAACCTTGACTTCAGCCTTATGAGACCCTAAGTAGAGGACCTGAGTCAGCTGAGTCAGCCTGGACTTCTGAACTACAGAACTATGAGATAATAAATGGGTGGTGTTTTTAAGATGCTAAGTTTGTGATAATTTATTATGAAGCAATAGAAATTTATACAGTAACATTTGAGCTGCGACTTGAACAAAGAGAATGAGTGTCATTGGCAAATCTAAGCAGTGGGTTCCAACTCCAGTGACGAGCAAGTGCAAAGGCTCCCAGACTGGGAAGAAACAAACAAACAAAGAGAAGGCCAGAATTGCTGGAACCTGCTGAGTAGAAGGAGTAGATTAGAGATAAGGTCAGAGCTGGGGTAGGAACTAAAAGCAAGGCAGACTCCAGGGGCAGGGATTTCTGTTGAGAGTGGGCTGTGTATGTAATTGAAAATGTCTCCAAAATTCCTCAGTTGAATCCAGAATGACTACCCTACCTATAAAGCCTGCTGCCTTGCCCTGCCTCTGCCTCAGCCCTGGTCCTGGAGCATTCTTCTGTGAGGAGTTCCAATTTATCCAGCTGGGGAGGGGATGATGATGGCAATCTACAATACACACTGAGGGGTGATGCCAGCCAGCTTCTGCCCTAGCAGCAAATTCTACGATTTTGCATTCCCAAGATGCATTCACTACCTGGGACAGTCCTGGTAGAGACTGAGGAAGGTAAAGGAAGTCAGGGCAGAAGAAAAGTGAGGGCTAGAAGTCAAGCTGTCTGGACATCATCCAGATGACACAAATGTACAAAGACATCACAAGAAAAAATACGGATCAATATTTAATATGAACATAGATATAAAAATCTTCAACAAAATTTTGCCCTTAGCAAACCAAATCCAGCACTATATAAAAATGATTATGCAGCATGGCCAAGTAGGATTTATCTAAGGAATGAAAGGTTGGTTTTAACATCCAAAATCAATTAAATGTAATACAGTATATTAATAAAGAACAAAAAAACTCATTATCATTTCAATAGACACAGAATCCAACACCCTTTCATAATAATTTTTAAAAGTGTAAGAAACTAGGAATAAAAGGAAATGTCTTTAACTTGATAGTTAATCAAAGAGCATCTGTGAAAAATTCACAGCTAACATCATACTTAAATGGTAAAAGACTGGATGTTTTGCCCCTGAGATCAGGATGTCTGCTCCCACCATTTCTATTAACATTGTACTGAAAGTTCTAGCCTGGGCAAGAAAAAGAAATAAAAGGCATCCAGATTGGAAAAGAAGTAAACTATCTCTATTTACAGACCCAAAAACTATTAGAGCTAATAACTAGTTCAACAAGGTTGCAGAATATAAGAATAATGTACAAAAATCTATTATGTTTCTTATCACCAGCAAAGAATAATGCAAAAATGATACAAAGGAAACAATTCCATGTATAATGGCAACAAAAAGAATAATTAGATATAAATCTAACAAAAAACAGTAGCATTTCTACACTGAAAACTATAAAACCATTGAAAGAAATTAAAAATCTAAAAACATCCCATGTTCATGGGTCAGAAGATTTAATGTTTTTAAGATGGCAATACTGCTCAAAGTGATCTGCAGATTCAATGCAATCTCTGTCAAAATCTCAGCTAGCTTCTTTTTCTTTTTCTTTTCTTTTTTGTTTCTTTTTTTGCAAATATTGACAAGCTGATACTAAAATTCATATGGAAATGCAAGGAATCCAGGAAAACAAAAATAATCTTGAAATAGAAGAACAAGTTGGAGGACTCACAGATCCTAATTTTAAAACTTACTATAAAGCTAGTGTGGTACAGGCATAAGGAAAGATAAACAGGTATATCCAGGGAATAAAATTGAAAGTCCAGGAATAAAGCCTCTAATTTAATTAGTTTATTTCCAACAAGGTTGTCAAGACAATTCAATGGAGAAAGAATAGTCTTTTCAACAAATAGTGTTGAGACAGTTGGTTATCCACATGTGAAAGAATGAAGTTGGACCCCCTACTTCAAATCATATACAAAAATTAACTCAAAATGGATCAAAGAACTAAATCTAAGAGTTTTCAGCTATAAAACTTTTATAGTTTATTTTAAAAGTTTATAATTTTTAAACTTGTAAATTTATAACTAGGTTATAAACTTTATGTTTATAAAACTCTTAGATGAAAACGTAAGCATAAATCTTCATGACCTTGTGCTCACTTTGGCAGCACATATACTAAATCTTCATGACTTTGGATTAGGAAATGGTTTCTTAGCACAAGCAACAAAAGAAAAAAAATAGATAAAGTGGACATCATCAAAATTAAAAACTTTTGTGCTTCAAAGGACATCATCAAGAAAGTAAAAAGACAACCCAAACAATGGGAGAGAAATTTGCAAATCAGAAGAACTTGTGTCTAGACTATATAAAGAACTCTTACCACTCAACAGTGAAAAGTCACACAAATGAATTAAAAACCGTGCAACGGACTTGAATAGACATTTATCCAATGATGATATGTAAATGGCCAATAAGCACATGAAAATATGTTCAAAATCATTTGCCATCAGGGAAATGCAAATAAAAACCACAAAGTCATACCCACTAGGATGGCTATAATAAAAAAAGACTTAATAACAACTGTTGGTGAAGATGTGAAGAAATTGGAACATTCATACCCAGTTGGTGGGAATGTAAAATGGTGCAGCCACTTTGGAAAACAGTCTGACAGTTCCTCAGATGGTTGAACAATAAAGTTATCTTATGATCCCACAATTCCACTTCTAGAAATATATAGATAATTGAACATGTCCACAGAAAAACTTGTACATGAATGTTCATAGCAGCATTATTCACAATAGACAAAAATGGAAACCCCAATGTCCATCAGCTGATGAATGGATAAACAAAAGTGTTATATCCAAAAGAATATGATTTGACAATAAAATGATGTACTGATCAATCTACAACATGAATGAACCTTGAGAACATTATGTAAGAATATAAAGAAGCCAATCACAAAAGACTTTGTATTGTATTATTCCTGTATGAAATGTCCACAATAGGCAAATCCATAGAGACAATATAAGATTAGTGATTGACTAGGGCTGAAGGAAAGGAGCTGTAGGAGTAGGGGCTTATCAATAAGCAGTAATAGCTAATGAGTATGGAGTTTCTTTTAGGAGGATGAAAATATCCTAAAACTAGATTGTGATGGTTGCACAACCCAGTGAATATACTAAAAACCACCGAATTGTACACTTCAGACAGGTTAATTGTATGGTATCTGAATTACATCTTAATAAAGCTGTTAATTTTTTTTTTAAAGTCAGACTGTTTGAGTCCCCAGTGAGCAGGAACTGGGATATAGAATGCCTAAGGTGTTAGATAAGGGAGACCAAAGAACTGGTGGGTTATCTGGGCCCAGAAAGGGAGCAGAAATTGTGGATCCCTTCTGAACATCCATGGGTTCTACTTCAATCATCATGGTAAATACCCAAGCATATCTGTTGATATGTATATATGGTATCTTTGTACAAATTTTAAAAAGATGCCTCCTCAACTCCCAAAATAAATCATTTTACTTAAAATTACACATCAAATCAGTACTAACCAAAGTCTCCCTGCTTCCAACCCATGTTTCAGTCTTTGTTTCTTTCCTGGACTTGTTTCAGACTTCGGTCCCACCTTGAACAAGCAGGAGCCTGGGGTCAGTGTCCTCTGGTTATGGGGATGGGCAGTGAGTGTCCATAGCCAAACTAGTGCCCTCTTCCTGCAGCCATGACTCTCTGTTGCCATGTACCCCTTTTGCTCTTCTATGAAGAACAGGAATGAGGGCTCCTCCCAAAGCCTGGGCATGACAACACTGAGGCCCCTGACCTTAAGGAAATACCTACTACTTCTGTTCTTGGTGCTACCTGGTGTACCGGTCCTGGGCTAGGGCCAGCTGCTATAATGTCCCCCATGACTGGCACCTGGGCCTGAAGATACGCTGTACACTTGTCATTTCCTAAAGCTGCCAACTTGGTGGCTTCGAAGTCTAGGAATGATAAAAGCATGGAAAAGAGGATCTGGTCCACTCTGACCTTTGGCTTTGTTTTGGCTTATAAATGTGAAAGGCCCTAGTGGCTGGAATTTATACTCTAGAATCAGTTCTTGAGTGTTCTAGAAATATTCTGTAGGAATTTGAGCGCTTATGTATAATTTGGCCCAAATGGGCCACACTGCTTTTCACTTTTTCTTCATTTGACATATTTTTTGGATATCATTCAACTATATAGCTTGATAAGCCTCATTTTTTAAAAAATAGCTACATAATATATTTTAGTGGCTAGTCTTAGTCCTTTGCTAATGGATATTGATGCTCCACTGTCACACATTTTGCTGTACTGAACACTTTTACCTTCAATTTTGCCACAGAAATGGGGGAAAAAAAGTAAATTCTTTGAGGTGTACTTGCTGAGTCAAAGGGTTCAACTTTTTCATAAATGTGATTCGATTATCTTCCCAAGAGGCCATATCAATTTATACTAAATATGGGGCCTCATTTTTGTTTTTCCATTTTGGTCTTTGAAAAATTACTTTAAAAGATATGCAGTCTTTCAGAGTACGGCTATAACTGTAAATTTAGTTAACAGCCTATCTTTTATCTACTGATTAGAATAATCACATTTATCAAACTAAATCCCCAGAAATAGTAAGGACTGTTTCTGAACCCTCTCCAACTCCACCGATTTATTCTTGTGCCAAAAAACAAAAAAAAAAACAAAAACAAAAACAAACAAAAAAAACCCACAAAACCTGTTTTCTATGCCAGTGCTTTGGTGCTTATCTGGTATATAAACACATCACCTCCACTGTTTTTAAAAAATGTATAGGAACTTTGGATTTTTAAGTTCTGTTAAAAAATCCTTTTTGAATAGCAATGAATTTAAGGTTTAAGCTGGGGAGAATCAATATTCTTAAATAATACCTTTCTATTCAGATGTATGGTATATGTCTCCATTTAGTTAGGTCTTATATCCTTCAGGATTAAAAGATCATTTTCTTCATATAGGTTTTGCATGTGTCTTGTGAAGTTTATTACTCTGTAGTTAATGGGTTTTGTTGTAGTGAATGGGAACCTTTTCTCCCCAAGTATATTTTCTAATTTGTTATTGCAGTATATATGAAATCCACTAATTTTGGGTCTCAGTTTATTTTCTGTAAAAGGACAGAAGTAGAACTACTTGATAAAAGGTTTCTGTGGTCAAGCAAATATGGGATAAACAAAGCTATATGCATTTGTTCATTGCAGGACTTCAATGACTTTAATGCACTTTTGATGATCAAGAGTCCCCAAGAAAGGCATAGGGAATTTCCTGTACTTATTTGACCATGGAACCCTTTGTCACAAGACATTCTGAAACATACTTTGAGAAACAATGTACCCATACACCTTTCTGGTTTCTAATCTGTCAATCCAGGGGTCTCCACTGAACAGTATCGGATGCCCAAACTCTGCTCCCCTATCCCCAACCAGAACACAGAAGACAACCCAGTGTAAAAGTGAATGCTTTAATGAGTGTTATTCAGGGAGAGCCATGTCTCTCAACAGTGGGTACCAGCCTCCACTGTCCCCAGATCTTTGTTGGGAAGGTGAGCAGGCTGCTTGGGGAGCAGGGATCTTGGGTCTAAAGAATAAGCTGATGCA
The DNA here is from genome assembly GCF_000325575.1 of Pteropus alecto. Classification (NCBI taxonomy): domain Eukaryota; kingdom Metazoa; phylum Chordata; class Mammalia; order Chiroptera; family Pteropodidae; genus Pteropus; species Pteropus alecto. Next base: position 9,303,378 of record NW_006436812.1, read on the forward strand.
AAGGGAGGTTCAGGAGGCACCCTATGGGGGCTGGGCTCCTGAGAATGCAGATGAAGGTGCATGGACCTCAGACGGGCCCCTCTTCAGGCATTCCTAGCAAAGCCACAAGGGGCTCAAGGGGCGTGGGGGTCCCAATGGGCACAGGGTGGGTGCGTTCATGCTTGCGCAGGTCGCTTGCACTCAAGAAGGCTTTGGGGCAATGGGGGCAGGTGTAGGGGCGCACGGAGCTGTGTGTGCGGCTGTGTTTGCGCAGCCCAGCGCGGTCTGAGAAGCTCTTGCCGCACTGGGTGCAGGGAAAGGGCCGGAGCTCTGGGTGTGAGCGCTCGTGGCGTCGCAGCAACGTCAGCGTGGAGAACGTCTCCTTGCATTCCCGGCACACAAACTGCGGTGGCTTCTCATCAACCTCCTCACCCTCTACCTCACTTGCCCCCGCCAAGGGACCAGGGGCCTCCCCAACCCCAGCATCTTGGCACTCCACATGCTCCACTGTCATGCCCACCACTTGCCACTGGGTGGCCATCACACCTCCTGATTCTGGGGGCAGCCCTAACAGCCCGGCTGGAGGGTCCCCTAGCCCTGCACCTGCTGCTGGGGCCGTTGGGCCCTCGCCTGCCACACTGACAGGCAGTGCCAGCCCCACTACCAGCTCCTGCTGTGGCGGAGCCCCCGTGGCCTCACTACTTCGATGGGTCCGTTCATGCTTCCTCAGGCTTGACGACACCACAAAGGACTTTCCACAGGCGTTACAATGGAAGGGGCGCTCACCCGAGTGCACCCGGCTGTGCTTAGTGAGACTGGCTCTCTCGGCGAAGGCTCGCCCGCACTCCTCACAGCGGAAGGGCCGCTGGCCTGAGTGCACCAAAGCATGCCGCTTGAGGTCCCAGGACGCCACGAACGTCTTGTCACACTGCAGGCACTTGAATGGCCGATCGCCTGTGTGCACCCGCCGGTGCATGGCCAGATCCGCCGGCTGCCGGAAGTCCTTGCCACACTTCTCACATCGGTAAGGCTTCACGCCCTCATGCGCCCGCTGGTGGCGCCGGAAGCTCGAGGGGTCGGAGAACATGCGGCCACAGCGTGGACACAGGAAGGGCTTCTCGCCAGAGTGAGTACGCTCGTGGCTCTGGTAGGAGCTGAGCTGCGTGAAGCCCTTGCCACAGGCTGGGCAGCGATAGGGTTTCTGCGCTGCATGGATGCGCTGGTGGCACGTGAGCGAGGATGAGCGGGAAAAGCTCTTCCCGCACTCTGAGCAGAGGAAGGGACGCTCACCTGTGTGGGACCTGTGGGAGTGTGGGGAACCCAGCATGAAGATGGCAGGCCCATAACCTGACCCCTGCTGCCTATATGCACTGTAAGTTAGGGGCCTCTAACATCCTGGGGGTGTTGGCCCAATCCCCTAAGAGCCACAGGGCTGCACCCCAGAAGAAGAAATCTTCAGGCTGGATGTCTAGATTCCAGAAAAGATCCCTCTCTGCACTCCAAAGACCCAGACATACTAGGCCCAACTCGCATCTCCTGGGTTCCACCAGGGACCCTCTGAGTGGCCCAATTTCAAGCCCTGTGCCCTTTTCTGCTGTCCACGAACCCAGGCTAAGCAGACCCCACCGGCATCCTCCACGGCTGCATCTCAAGACAGTGTGCCCAGCCCTGCAATGCCCCACCCACTCACCAAGCAGAGGCACCAGCTTCTCCCACGTGCTCACCACTCACCATAGCCCCACCAAACTCACCTTCCCATTGGCTCATTACGCTCCTTAAGACCCAACCCCAGGTCCCATTGGTCACAAGGCAGATTCTACTGTCCCACCTCCACCCTGCTGGCCTGCTCTTCCCAACCCCTTCAGGCGCCCTCACCGCTCGTGGTTGCGCAGGTCCTTGAGCTCTGCGTAGGCCTTGCCACAGCGCTCGCAACCATAGGGTCTGAGGCCGGCGTGTGTGCGCCGGTGCTTGCGGAACACAGAGGGGTCGGCAAAGCTCTTGCCGCAGTCAGCACAGGCGTAGGGCCGCTCACCCGTATGACCGCGCTGGTGAATCTTGAGCTTGGAGAGCGCACCATAGGCCTTGGGGCAGTGCGCACAGCGGAAAGGCAGCTCGCCAGCGTGCGAGGCCAGGTGCACGCGCAGGCAGACGGGTTGCATGAAGCGGCGGCCACACTCGGGGCAAGGGAAAGGCTTCTCACCAGTGTGGCTGCGCCCGTGACTACGCAGCTCGGGTGCCGTTTTGTAAGCCTTGGGGCAGAGCAGGCACGCAAAAGGCCTGGGTTTAGCCGCTGCACCGGACACCTTGTCCCCGCTGGCATCTTCGGCTTTGGGCTCTGTCTCTGGCTTCAGCTTCACCTCTCCTGTCTCCTCTGCGCTGTCTAAAGGCCCATGTGTTGCAGCGTGTCGTGCTGCCCTGGGCGCATTTGGAAACGTCTTGGTACAGGACAGGCACTTATAGCGGCGGCCCGAGCGCTTGTAACCCGGGCCTGGTGACCGGGCCTCTGCAGACTCCACTTCCATGGCCTCGATGGACAAAGTTCTGTGAGAGAAGCAAAGTTAGAAGCCACATCCCTTTTCCATTCTCCAAGGCCTCTCCCCTCACCAAAGCCCGGCCTGGGAACCCTATCTCATCTGCATTTCCTACCCAGGACCTCCCAATCCTTCCTTCCAAACATTCCTGGCTCTGAAACTCTGTGCTCAAGTTTCCTCTCTGGTCTGTTCGATGATGAAAGGAGTTGGGCATGGTGACTTCATAGGGGCTAAGGTAGAAGGCTAGAGTCATTAAAATGTCCACCTACACTTCCTTCCCCAATCTGAGCTTTTCCAAATCCTGTGGCATTCCCAGAAGGCCCTGGTTCCATCCTTCCTTCTTCAGCTCAGCCTGTGCCAAGATGCAGGGTCCTTTGCAAGGCTGCCCAGCACTCCTTAAGAGGCTACCCAGATGTGGGTCTGGCCTGAAAGTCTCTGCCCAGGAAAGACAGAGGTGGGTCTAGAAAAGGGCAGAACCAGTAGGCTAAATGTGATAGGCACCATCTGTCTGGAAGTGATAGGTCCCAGGCATATGTATTTTGTTTTTCTCCTCTAGTTGATTAGCTTACAGAGGCAGCAACTGTTCACGCAGAATTCTGGCCTTGCACAGCTGTAAGGGACTCCACCCCAGACAGGAATCCTGGTCGGCCCTCTGCTCTGGAATCGCTGTTGGGCTCCTGCTCCCATAGGTCTGGTCATGGGAAGCTCAATTACTCTCAAGGCAGCTTGAGCCATTGCTAGCAGTTAGAAACCTGGGACACCCACTCTAGCTGAGGCCCCTTCATTCTTAGTTCAGAGACCAGACATCCTCCACACAGCTGTTCCTGGGGATCAGGAAATAGGATTAACAGCTGCATTAGTCTTAACACCAGCTCATCCTCCCTGGGGGATGAAAGGAAGAGGATTACAGCAGATCCACTTAAGGAGTGCTGAGCAGCAGCAGCTGCTGGGGGTGGCCAAGGTGGGAGTGCCCAGAAGTGTGGCCAGAAGCTAGGCTGGGAGGTAGGAATTCTTTGATCCTTTCTAAATCTGTTTCCTCATCTGTACACCTCAGGAGATGGTGGCTTCTAAATTACGACCCAGGGAAGACATGGAAGGCCCTGGAGTAAGTGGCAAAGGCTGTATCTTTAGAGTCAGCACCCTTCTGCCTGGTAGCCTCAGTCCCCCACCCCTACACACATAATCTAGTTTGCACAGACAGCTGGGTCTTCTTCCTAAAACATCGTGTGATGCTCTGTCCCCTGCTTAAGAACTTTCCATGGCTTCCATCACACCATGCAAGTTCCCAGGTCCTTCCTGGCTGTTACAAATCCTACTAATCCTTCCTTTGAGCTCCACTTCCCCCAGGAAGCTCTTGCATCTCCTGCATCTCCCCTTTGGTTTTTGGCCCCAATCCCACACAACTCTGTACTACCTTCAGCTTGTTTTTTTCACCTTTCCCACTAAACTCTGGGCCTGGAAAGTGAGTTAAAGGGCTTAAGGCCCAACCTTCCCCAAGGCTTGAATTCCCCCTTCAGCTTCCAGGGGATCTCTCTCTATCTCTGGATGAGGCACTCACTACCTCCCTTCCAGACAGTCTGACTGGTAAAATTTCTTCTTAATAAAAAACGATAAATCATATTTACGGAGCACTTGTTAAATAAGTATCCTAAGCTCTTCATATGTATTAACTCACTTAAACTTCATGTCAACACCATGAGAAATGTTCTATTATTACTCCCTTTTCACAGATAAGGGAACTGAGGCCCAACTGAGAAACAATATAGCATTGTGCTTAATTAAGTACACCATCTCTGAAGCCAAACTGCCTGGCTTTAAATCTTGCCTCCCTTCCTTCCTAGCTGTGATGTTGTACAATTTACTTCATGCTGTAGGACCTCAGTTTCCTCATCTGAAAAACCGAGGTAATAATAGTAACTTACCTCACAGAGTTGAGTGAGGATTCAATGTGATAAGAATAATTACTGCCCTCAATTATTGAGTCTTTTCTGACCCAGACACTGCTAACAGTGCTCCTTATTTAATTCTCTCATAGCTTCCTGAGATAGGTCGTTGGGCCCTTGCTCAGTTATCTGGGCCCTTCCAGACTGGTCTATTGCCTGGGCCAGCCTCACAGTGAGCAGACCCTGAGCTCGGGTCATGCCTTTGTCTTTTCTTGCCCCTGTAGAACTGCCTTGAGACCAGAGCGAGAATACTTTGTTTGTTTCCCTCTCAGAGGGCTGGATCCCATGGGTTCTGAGCTCTGTGCCTCAGTTTTCCTATCTGTGAACTGGAAACCAAATAGTCAGAAGGGTAAATCTCTCTTCCTAAGACACTTCCCAGGTGGAAAAATAGGGGGGTGCCAGGTTGGTTCCAGCAGGCGCCCAGCTCCATGAAGAGCAGAGGGCCAGGTAGTCTAGGCCACTGTCTAAAACCCCACCATTAGCTCTTCAAGTCACAGTTTGCTGAGGACTCTTCTATCCTCCACTCCCTAGAGTGATTTTCTCCAAGTCAGGTCTGTGAACCCCCCTGCATGAGAATAATCATCCATGAAATGTGGAGCAGGACTCAGAAATCTGTACTGTGAAAACACTTTGGGTCATTCCAACTAACATTCAACACTTAAGAACCAAAGACTCATTAATAGGTCTTCACAAGCTTCTAGGAAAGAGAGATTTTACTATACCTCGTTTTCAGATGTAGAGATTATATTGCCATAAAGGGAAAAACTTGCACAAGGACTCATAACTAAGCAAGGAGCCCAAACACAAACTCGAGTCTTCAGATCTCTGGGCTGGGCTCTTTCTCACCAGTCTTCATTTACTTAAGGTTTATTAGCCAAATAATGAGACTTTGCACTGCTCCTAGGACAAAGACCAGTATCTTTTTTCATGGCCAGCAAGTCCCTGAACCATCTAACTCTTGCCTACCTCACCTCCCACTCCTCTTCCCTGGCTCACTAGGCTCCACCCACACAGACTCCTTTTCTTTTCCTCAAAGAGCTGAATTCCTTTCTACTTCAGGGCCTTTGCACTAGTAGTTACCTTTGCTAGAACTACTGTTTCCCAAGGATCTTTGTGTAGCTATCTCTTTGGTTTCACTTGGGACTTGACTCCTTATCACCTCAAAGAGGGCTTTCTGACCACATTTTTAATGATATCTGTACCCTTGCTGATCATTCTCTATTCCCCTCTTTAATTTTCTTTATGGTGCCCACATGGACAACATTCCTTACAAGTTAACCATGGGCCAGAGATCATTCTAAGAATTTTATGTGTACTATTCAAGCTAAGCCTCCCAACTACCTAGAACTTTGCTTTGGACTGAATGTATGCATGCACGAAGGAAAGGCCATGTGAGGACATAGTGAGAAGATGGCCTTCTACAAGGCAGAAAAAGAGTCATCACCAGGACCTTAATTGGCAAACACCTTGATTTTGGACTTCCAAGCCTTCAGAACTGTGAGAAATAAATTTCTGTTGTTTAAGCCCCACATCTGTGGTTTTTTGTTATGGTGGCCTGAACGGACTAAGTTAAACAGTATTATTTTTCCCGTATTACAGATGAGGATACTGAGGCACACAAGCATGGTCACAGACAGGTGGTCTGCCTCCCAAACTTCTGCTTTCTGTCCCGATTATTGCTTTGATAGCACTTACCCATTTTACGGCTTGGTTGTTAATTCTCCGCAAGAGTCTAGGCTGGCAAAAGCCAGGAACCTTTATTATTCTGTATCTACTACACCTAGAACTGTGACTGGTACCCCAAAACAAACTGAAAGAATTAACCTCTGAGAGGGAATTCAAACCCAGGCCTGCAGCCATAGCAGGCATTTGTGAGAATGTCTGTCAACAACTATTTAATGACTGAATTTCTCTGCCTGTCCAAGTTCTCAAGGTCCAAATATCGCCCCTATGTCCCCCCAGTGGATTCATTGCTTTAGTGAAGGGGACTTGTCTTTGCTTTACTATTGACTTAGGAGGAAAATGAAGACTTGCTTCATTACTCATCCCATGTAGAGGTTTAATTCCCAGAGAGTTTAGACCAGGACTCTGCGAACAGGGATGAGGTGAAAAAAAGGAACCACTTTCTATTCTCTCTGCACCTAGGTCTCTCCATGTCTAGACAAATAGTCACCCAAAAGGCCTCACGGCCTATGAGAGATTTGGTGAGATGGAGGATGGGGAACTGTGCAGAGGTGAGAGCTAATCATCTCCTAGGCCTCCAAAATGGTCGGTTAACAATCTAATCCCAAGCTACTTTACCAGCCTCAGCTCCAGCGACAGTGACCCCATCCCAAGAGACTAAAGCTGCAGCCATCTAAATGCAGCTCCACATACAGTGCCCTCTGCCTCGAGAGCAGTTGCTTGCCTTCTCCCATGGGAAAACTCTTTTGCATCCTTCAAATATTCGCTTTCCCAATGCCTTCGGAAATACTTAATAGGCAGTATAAGTAAGGGCGTCACGGCGCACTGAACCTGTTTTCTCGTCAGTGAAATCAATTGCTGAGGTACGTGGGAGTTTAAAGAGCTTTAGGGCCTACGAGACACACCGAGGAGAGGCCGAGAGCTGTAAGAACCCTGCGCTTCTCGCTCCCTGCAACCTTCTAGGTGTCGGCGCTCCCGCGAGAAGCCCCACAGGGCTGGGGCTGACTCGTCTCGGAACAACCCTGGGAAAATGTGGCCGCGGAGAACGTGGCAAGAAAGAGTGAACGAAGAATGACAGAATGAACAAATGAATGGACCTGGACAAAGGCCTGCAAGATGGCGTTCTCTAGGACCGCGGGAGGGGCGGCCAGGACCTCGGCCGGGGAGGGGGCAGCAGGCGCCGGGGCCCTTGCCAGGAGGGTCCCACGCCTGGGACAAAAGCCTGTGACATGGAGGGCTCTAGGACCCCCGAGCCCGCACCGCGTGAGGCAGGCAGCCGCGCGGGGAGAGCCCAGGCGTCCGCAGCAGCCCGCCCGCGGGGACAGCCGGCGGGTTCTAGGACCCGCTGGGCCCAGAGCCTGCCTGCGCCCTCCCAGGACCGCATTTCTCCCGCCCCGCCTGCGCTGCTCGCTCCAGGCCAACCCCATCCACCCTCAGCTCCCACAGGGAAACTGAGGTTCGCTCGGATTGCGTCCACACTAGGGTCGCCTGGGGATCCCCGCGGCTTCCTGCCGGCGTTTCCTACCTGAATGGACTTAGGCTTACTCCGTGGAGTCAGCGGCAGCTCCTCTCACCGACAGAGCCCAAGACACTGCCAGGGAGGGGCAAGCGTTAGGACCCAGCGGCGGAGGAAGGCGGGGTCGGCCGGCGGAAGTGGAAGGGAGCTTCCTCTGCTAGGGAGGAAGGCGAAGTTTACCCGCGCACCCCTGACTGAAGGCGGTGGAGAGACGTCTTGCAAGGGGTCTGTGTTGGTGCAAAAGACCGGAGACGCCGGGCAGGCTTACTATATATATCTGGGTATTGCTAGTTTGGGGCCGGGTCCCCAAGAACTAGAAGGTGGGAGGACAGAAAGCCCATGCTCAAGCTTTGTAGTACCTACATCCTCTTATAGTCAACATTTCCCACTTAACAGCGAGGAATACATGAAGCTCCCTCCATATGTCTTGGGAAGGTTTTCAAGGAACCCCACAAAAAATGTTGCCAAAGTACTGAGGCTACGACTGCAGAACCCTTTTTTTCCCTCTTCTGAGCTCAGTCAATGTGAACCGGAACGATTTTGCTGCTCTTGCCGGAAGTGTGGCTAAGGTTAGTGCAAAACGACGCCGCGCTTTGACCTACATGGGCGGGGTTAGAGTCGCATTTTAGCTACTTCTCTCTTGCGCCGGAAGTGTGTTTGTGTAGAATGCTGGTTGGAGGTGGGTCAGAAAGTGTTTTGGGGCGCAGGTTTCGCGGGGAAGCTTTTGCGGTCAGGACACTTCCTGTTTCCTAGTAACAATAGGAAGTGTCCGCGGAGCTCGGGGTAGACTCTTGGCTTTTGCCAGCTGCGCCCTTTCTACTCTAGCTCCTTCCTTCTTTCCCTTTTTCTTTGTCTCTTTCTCTCCCTTCCCACCTCCTAGGAGCCCTGGCGGAGTGTGCGTGTGTGGGAGCGCGAGAGCCCCCCGCAGCCACCCCTTGGGGCGCGCGGCTGCAGTTAGGGTGAGGGTCCTAGTGCGCAGGCGCGCTCCCGTTCGTGGTCCCCAACGGACGCATCCACGGCGGGAACGAGGAGGGGCCACCCGTACGAGGTAGGGGGTCCTAAAAGGAAATTGGCCCAGGAGATGAGTAAGACGAGAGGACCTCGGTGGTTGATCAGGAGAGAGAACTCTTAAGGGAAGAGGTTTTGTGAGGTGAGAATTCAGGGAGCAGGTTCGTTGTGGCGGGGGGGCGGGGGGGAAGGTGGTTAGTCGGAGATAGGGAGTTGTATTGGGTTCCAATGGGAGTGAAGAGTCAGAGAAAGCACGGGGGCGTGCTATGGAGAGGGCAAGGTCATTGGAAAGGAGATTGCCTTGAATCAGTGGGTTTGCTTGTGCGTAAACTGGGATAACAGGCATTGCAGTTTGTTGTGAGGATTGAGCGACACAGTGAATATTCTTTATTTGGCATGTGCCCGGCACAGGGTAATGCTCAATTAGCATGTGTTGCTGTCATCATCAGTATTATGAGAGGAGGTAGAAGAAAAAATGAGAAGGGGTGGTGAGGGTATAGTGAGGAGGTGTGGGAAAGAAAAAGGGGGTGAAGAACAACCAGAAATGGGATGGAATTTCCATGACAATTTAGTTTGGGTTGAGGGGAAGTAGGTGAAGGAAGTGGCCAAGAGTCTTTTAGAAAGGAGACCTCGTGACCCTGAAAGGAATAGAGGATGTGGGGGAACAAGCCAGCCCATTCTCTGAAGGAGGCCCCTAACTTTACTTCTCAGTCTCTTATCTGTGAGCTGTAGAAAGAAGTTGCTTTTTCAATTCCAGTAGCCTACTCTGTTTAGCTGAATAGTGAAGGAGAGAGGATTGGACATCTCTTATTGAACGTCCTAGAAAAGGTTCAGGTTTCTTTTTAAGTCTCAGGAAATAGATTGTTTCAGAATATTAGATAGGAAAGGGTAAGACTTTGGATTTGGTCTGAAAAACAGGTTAATAGGTTTGCGATCAGAGGTAGGTTACATCCCTGTAGTCTTAAATTTCCTTATCTATACTTCAAGGGATGAGTAGGCCCAGGGAAGCTCCCATATTTGGAGAGCTTGTGTGCAGGGAGGCCTGAAATGAAGGTGCTTCCAGATTAGATCCAGTAGAAAACAGGTCCCTGGGCATTGCTGCTTGGGGAACCTCTTTATGATCTCTGGTGAACTTGCTGCCTACAGAGCCAAGAGGCAAGGTTAATTCAAGCTTTCCTTCTGACCACTGCCCCCTCTTCCTAGGCCTTTGCCCCACCACCAGAGGAAGATGCTGCTGCCATCTGCCTGCTCTTCCTGAACCTCCAGGTTTCTGCCACACTGCCCCATGGAGGAAACACCCACCTTACTCAGCTGCTGTGACTGTCAGCGCCACTTTCCTAGCCTTCCAGAACTGTCAAGGCACCGAGAATTGCTCCATCCATCCTCTAACCAGGACAGTGAGGAGGCTGACAGCATCCCTCGGCCCTACCGCTGTCAGCAGTGTGGGCGGGGCTACCGTCACCCAGGGAGTTTGGTCAACCACCGTCGGACCCACGAGACTGGCCTTTTCCCATGTACCACCTGTGGCAAGGATTTCACCAATCCTATGGCTCTCAAGAGCCATATGAGGACTCATGTTCCTGAGGGCCGCCGCAGGCGCAAGCCTCCCTACCCCAAGGAAGCCACCCTACGCCTTCAGGGGGAAACAGTGGCCACTGACTCCTGGGGCCAGAGGCTTGGCCATGGGGAAAGCTGCGGAAACCAGAAAAAATGTGCTGAAGAGATATCTGTCTATGCATCTGGGCCTGACCCTGGGGCAGCTCTGGGCACTTGGGAAGTTCCACCCACTAGACAAAGAGAAGGCTGGGAAAGCCAGCCAAATCTTGAGGAGGGTGCAGAGAGCTGGGGGCCCACCACCAATTCTGCCAGAGCCACACCACTCCCCAATCCAGCCAACAGCCTCCTTAGCAATTTGGAACAGTATTTGGCTGAATCAATGGTGAATTTCACAGGCGGCCAGGAGCCCACTCAGTCCCCTCCTGCTGAGGAGGAACGGCGGTACAAGTGTAGTCAATGTGGCAAGACTTATAAACATGCTGGGAGCCTCACCAACCACCGCCAGAGCCACACACTGGGCATCTACCCTTGTGCCATCTGCTTCAAAGAGTTCTCTAACCTCATGGCCCTGAAGAACCACTCCCGACTCCATGCCCAGTATCGGCCTTACCAGTGTCCCCATTGCCCCCGTGCCTTCCGGCTCCCCCGAGAGCTGCTGGAACACCAGCAGTCCCATGAAAATGAAAGGCAGGAGCAGCTGTGGGAAGAGAAAGGGTTGCCAGCCTCCAACGGGCACACAGATGAGAGCAGCCAGGACCAGCTCTCTAATACACTGATGCTGAATGGCTCTGGGGACCTGGAGGACAGTGGTGTGGAGGAGTACCGACCTTTTCGCTGTGGAGACTGTGGCCGTACTTACCGCCATGCAGGGAGTCTCATCAACCATCGCAAGAGCCACCAGACAGGTGTCTACCCTTGCTCCATCTGTTCTAAGCAGCTGTTCAACGCAGCTGCTCTCAAAAACCACGTGCGGGCCCATCACAGACCCCGGCAAGGAGCTGGGGAGGATGGGCAGCCATCAGTGCCGCCAGCTCCCTTGCCTCTGGCTGAGACCACCCACAAAGAAAGAGAGGTCCCCACCACCACCCTGGACCATCGCCCGTATAAATGCAATGAATGTGGTCGGGCATACCGCCATCGCGGGAGCCTGGTGAACCACCGTCACAGCCATCAGACAGGAGAGTACCAGTGTTCACTCTGTCCCCGCAAGTACCCCAACCTTATGGCCCTACGTAACCATGTGCGGGTCCATTGCAAGTCTGCTCGCCGCAGTGCAGGCCCAGAGGCTGAAGGTTCCTCCAGCCACCTCAAGGTGGAGCTCCCACCTGACTTGGTTGGAACAGAGGCAGCCCCATGTACAGACCAGGGAAATGGGTGCAAACATGAAGAGGCCACCGATGGTCCCCCAGCAGCAGATAGGACAGCGCCACAGATATGTAGCATATGTGGGATGCTCTTTGAAGACCCTGAGAGCCTTGAACATCATTGCCATACCCATGGGGAAGGGGAAAACAGCAGGACAGAAGCCAGGGTGTCACCTCCTCGGGCATTTGCCTGCCGAGACTGTGGAAAGAGCTATCGCCACTCGGGCAGCCTTATCAACCACAGGCAGACCCACCAGACGGGGGACTTCAACTGTGGTGCCTGCTCTAAGCATTTCCACACCATGGCTGCCATGAAGAACCATTTGCGATGCCACAGTCGGCGGCGGAGCAGGCGGCACCGGAAGCGGGCTGGCGGTGCTGGAGGTGGGGGAGAAACCAAATTCCTGTCAGGCAGGAACTGGGCCCAGGCGTTGGCAGAAGACAATGAGGGCCTGAACTGTCCCCAGAACCCTTCAGGGGAAAGTCCTAGTGAAGCTGAAGGCAATCTAGAAAGTGATAGGGACTGTCTGCAGGCTCAAGCTGAAAGGGACAAATGTGGGCTTGAGAAGGATGAGGCCTGTGTCCAGGGCAATCAAGAGAGCAGAGGTCCTGAGGAAGGACTGGAAAGAAAGGAGGCCTGTTTCCTTAACAACTCGGACATCCCAGGCGATGAAAGCAATGGGACTCGCTTCTGTGATAGCCTCACCAGGGTAGATGAAGATCAGAAACCAGCCACTGGCCAACCCAGCTCCTCTTTCCACTCTGCTGAAGCTGTTACTAGCTGGCAGGCTGAGGTCTCCCACACATGTTCCGACTGTGGACATTCTTTCCCCCATGCCACTAGCCTGCTGAGCCATAGGCCCTGCCATCCACCAGGCATCTATCAGTGCTCCCTCTGCCCGAAGGAGTTTGACTCTCTGCCTGCCCTGCGCAGTCATTTCCAGAACCATGGGCCGGGGGAGGCAGCCCCAGCACAGCCTTTCCTGTGCTGCCTCTGTGGCATGATCTTTCCTGGGCGGGCTGGCTACAGGCTTCATAGGCGCCAGGCTCATGACTCCTCTGGTATGACTGAGGGCTCGGAGGAGGAGGGGGAAGAGGAAGGAGCAGCAGCGGCAGCCTCCACCCACAGCACCCCGCTGCAGCTCTCGGAAGCAGAGCTGTTGAATCAGCTGCAGCGGGAGGTGGAGGCTCTGGAGGGAGCTGATTATGGACACATCTGTGGCTGCTGCGGTCAGACCTATGATGACCTGGGGAGCCTGGAGCGTCACCACCAAAGTCAGAGTTCTGGGAATACCACGAACAAAGCTCTCAACCACTTGGGAACATCAGATGATGCCATGGAAATGGTTTCAGACAGCTTTGAGGGCACAGTGACCTCTCTTTCAGCAGAGAGTGGAGACACAAAGTCTGGAGAGGGAGTAGGCGTAACGATTGCAAACAGCCTTTGCACGCATGGT
>NW_006436812.1:9316500-9319277 GCF_000325575.1 Pteropus alecto
CTCTCGAGGCCCAGCCACGTCCTTTCCGCTGTAACCAATGTGGCAAGACCTATCGCCATGGTGGAAGCCTGGTGAACCATCGCAAGATCCACCAGACTGGAGACTACATCTGCCCTGTCTGCTCTCGCTGCTACCCTAACCTAGCTGCCTACCGCAACCATCTGCGAAACCACCCACGCTGCAAAGGCTCTGAGCCCCAGATAGGGCCCATCCCAGAGGCAGGAGGCAGCAGTGAGCCCCAGAATGTGGCAAAGGAGGGACTGGGGCAGGCAGAAGTGGGGAAGTTCCAGGAGGATCTTAAAGTGGAGCCCTCAGAGGAGGTGGCAAGAGTGAAAGAAGAGGCATGGGAGGAGACCACTGTGAAAGGGGAGGAGATGGAGCTGAGGTTAGAGACTGCAGAGAAGGGCTGCCAGACTGAGGCCAGCTCTGAGCGGCCCTTCAGCTGTGAGGTGTGTGGCCGGTCATACAAGCACGCTGGTAGCCTCATTAATCACCGGCAGAGCCACCAGACTGGCCACTTTGGCTGTCAGGCCTGCTCCAAAGGCTTCTCAAACCTCATGTCCCTCAAGAACCACCGGCGTATCCACGCAGATCCCCGGCGTTTCCACTGTGGTGACTGTGGGAAGGCCTTCCGACTGCGGAAACAGTTGGCTAGCCACCAGCGGGTCCACATCCAGCGGGGTGGGGGCACCCGGAAACTGACTCGGGAAGATCGGCCCTTCCGGTGTGGGCAGTGCGGGCGGAACTACCGCCATGCTGGCAGCCTCCTGAACCATCGGCGCAGCCATGAGACAGGCCAGTATAGCTGTCCCACCTGCCCCAAGACCTACTCCAACCGCATGGCCTTGAGGGATCACCAGAGGCTGCATTCAGAGAGCCGACGACGAAGAGCAGAGCGATCCCGGCGGGCAGCTGTGCGCTGCGCCCTCTGTGGCCGGGGCTTCCCTGGCCGGGTCTCTCTGGAGCGGCACCTGCGAGAGCATGAGGAGGAAACCAAAAGTGGTCAAGGAGGCCCCAGTAGCACAGAAGGCAGCAACAGGAACCTGACTGATGACCAGGGACTAGAAGACAGATTGGGTGGTACTGAGTCAGTACCCCAGCTGGAGTATGGGGCCATGAGGCCACAGGAGCAGAGTCATAGCCCCATCGGGGCGTCAGGTTCAGAAGCCACAGAGCCAGTATCCTGGGGCATGGGGCAAGCAGGTGGGTGGCGAGGAGACAGGGTCAATCATGCTGGAGATTGGGTTCCTCGGGTTCATGTACTAAACAAGCCAGAAAATGAGTCAGGGGACAGTGTCCCCAGGAGTCCTTGCCACCTTGGCAACAGCCAGCCCAGTGAGCCTAGTGTGAGTCACGTAGATAGCTGCGACAATGGAGACAGCAGCCCTCAGCTCCAGTCAGAGAGCCACCCCTTTTCCTGCTGCCATTGTGGCAAGACCTACTGCCAATCTGAAGGCCCTTTGAACCACAACATCCATAAGACAGACTGTCACTATTGCCTGCTCTGCTCCAAGGATTTCTTGAATTCTGTGTCCACTAAGAGCCACAGACACAGCCATAATCACATAGCTGCCCAGACCTTTGCCTGCCCTGACTGTGGCAAGGCCTTTCAGTCCCACCATGAACTAGCCAGCCACGTGCAAACTCATAATACCAGGGGCCTTTGTCAGGCGGCACCCCAAATAGAGGAGGCCATAGATCCCGAAGCTGGGACTATGGAGGATGAGGTGGTTCTTCTTGGTCAAGGAAAAGCCCAGAAGGCCCTAGCGGAGCCCCCCAGGTCCCCAGAAGAGAATGCTGGGAGAGCTGATGGAGGCCAGGGGGTAAAGTCCATAGTGGCTGAAGATGAGGAGCGGCCCTTCTGCTGTGCCCAGTGTGGGCGTTCCTACCGCCATGCCGGTAGCCTACTGAACCACCAGAAAGCCCACACCACTGGACTCTACCCCTGCTCCCTCTGCCCCAAACTTCTACCCAACCTACTTTCCCTTAAGAACCATGGCAGGACGCACACAGACCCTAGGCGCCATCGCTGCAGCATCTGTGGCAAGGCCTTCCGGACAGCTGCCCGCCTGGAGGGCCATGGGCGGGTCCATGCGCCCCAGGAGGGGCCCTTCACTTGCCCCCATTGTCCCCGCCACTTCCGCCGCCGCATCAGCTTCCTACAGCACCAGCAGCAGCACCAGGAGGAATGGACAGTGGCCAGCTCTGGTACAGGGGGTATGAATGGGCTTGGGCAGAGGACCAAAGGGTGCCAGAGGGGGTGGGTACACAGTGGAGGGCAAAATCTGGCCCCAAGGTGGTGAGGGAGCAAGCAGTGAGTGGAGAGGGTCACTTGGATTCCAAGAAGTGGTCAGGGGCTTGGGTATGGAGTGAGAAAACTTTGAGGATGCTGACTTTTGAGTGGCCTAGATCTGAGCCCCTGGGTCAGGTAAGTAAATAGCACAGTGGTATGGGGTACGGGGAGTGGGCAGGGGAAGAGGCAGCTATCTGGGTTCTTCTGCTGTGACAGAGCCAACGAGGAGGATTTTTGTTTCGGGAGGAGAAGTAGCTGAGTACTATGTAGCTACTACGGTTGTAAACTCTCCTGATCCAGCCAGTAATGATTCCCAGAGAAAAAGATGATCTAGGTTCTACTCTTTAGTCCTAGAGGAGGCAAGGAGCCAGGGATTGAGGAATGGGGTGTGGGAGGCACCCCCAGACTGGACTTTGTGGCCTTGTTGCTGACTTGGCCAGAGAAACTGGGTCACTGGTGGGCCCCCAGTTCCCTGTCCCTCTTT
>NW_006436812.1:9319297-9321102 GCF_000325575.1 Pteropus alecto
CTTAGAAACTAGACTTTTGGTCCTTTCTTACCACTGTTGCCTCCTGTCTCTTCTCCAACTCTTTATTCAACCCTTTTCTTCCTCCTTCACTGGGTATCTCCTTTTTAGGATCCAACCAAACCACCCTTTCCACCTGAACACCTCCTCCTGCTAGCACACTTTTAACTGGAGAACTGAGTCATACATAATTGTTTCTTTTGAAGCCAAGCCCAGCTGTAGCAACAAGTCATTAGCCCCTATCTCCTTCTATCGGAGAATCTTCTCGGAGTCACCCTGACCCAGCCCAGCTGGAAGACGAGGCTGCTGAGTAGGACAGCTTGTTCCCTCAGTGAGCCCTAGGCTTCTGTGCTCCACATCCTCTAAAGATCTCCTAGGACCCATTCCATTTAGTGGCCACTACGGGTGGGTGTCCTGAGATGGTGAGCCCTTGACCAGAAATTGGCAGAGAAGGAAGGGATGGTGGGCAAGATTCCCTCAGAGCTGACAAGTTGGCTTTCAGGATAAAAGAGTTCTTGTGACTTCAAGGGAATGTTCAAGGAGACAGTTAGCCAGGTTTGGAAAAATAATTAGAGGTCCTAGGATTCTGGGGTTCTCATACAGACCTTAAGCCATGGGCAGGGCTGGGAAGGAGGATACAGGCTTTGCGGAGTGTGCCCCCCTTAGTGACCTCTCTCTCTCCCCAGGAGGCCCAAAGGCCCCAGCGGCAGGCAGAGGGGACTTGTCGTTGCCACCTCCACCTACCCCCACGACTCCACTCCTGGACCCTTCACCCCAGTGGCCTGCAGACCTCAGCTTCTCCCTCTGAACTTCAAGTCTCCAAAGATCAGAGTATGGGGTGGGAGTGCAGGTGCAGGGAAGAGGCTTGATCTCCATGTTCTGCTCAGGAGTAGTTTGGGCATCCCCATCTCTTCTCCTTTTCCCCTATGAAGAGGACCCAGATCTGCCTTTCCCAAGGAAGGAGTGAGGTATTTCTCATGTTCCTGTCCTTGAAGGACTTCCTTCCCCAGCCTTTGTCACCATGCTCTTCCCTATGACTAGCCCTGCAAGAAACCTGATGCCAGGCTCTACCACGATGCTAGGTCACCCTCACCAACTCCCAGATTCCAGCACCAGGGAGAGGCAAATTCAGACAGCTACCAGTAGGAATGTTGCCTGTGGAAGGGGGGCCTTTTGCTACAATTTGTAACTTATTTTCTAAAATCTATTTTATAACAATTTATTTAAGTTTTAAAAAGGAAAATTGATACCCCTCCAAAAAAATTTTTTTTCAATGTATGTGGTTGGTGTGTTTGTATCTAAGGGAATGAAAATATAGGGACCACTGAGTCATTTAAGTCAGAGAGCAGAGCTGGGAGTAGGGAGCATCCACAAGTGACATCTGCCTGTCCTGCAGGGTAGGGAGTGGGGGCAGCTGCCAATCTGGGCAGGATCCTTCTTGGAGCCCACTGGGCTGTCGGGCCTGCCCCAGTGCCTGGAATCCTGTGTGGGTGGGGGGAATGGAGAGGGGCAGAGGCAGTAACTTGTTTGCAGCATCTCAGAGTCATCTGTCAACAGCCGGCTGGTTGACCTGTCAGGGAGAGGAAGGAGTTGAGGGCAGGTTGGCTTCATCCTCACAACTTCCCTCCCTCCTTGGAAGGAAGAAAAAGGAGGTACTACTTAGCCTCCATGCTGGATGAGAAAACAGGTTCAGAGAGGTTGAGAGTTCTGTTCCAAGTCACACAATAATGGAGAACCAGAATTTGAATCCAGATGGATCTGTCCACTGCTCTACCCTGCCCAGGGCAGTTAGACGTGGCTCAGAACAG
>NW_006436812.1:9321132-9351214 GCF_000325575.1 Pteropus alecto
AAGGATCTGGGGAGCTAAGTGTCAGCAGGGAGGCCCCAGGACCACATACTCATGTTGGCCAGGCAGCTACCAGTCTCAGCCTCGGGCTCTGGCTCCTTGGTGAAGTAGACCTGCCAGTCCAAACTGCTGACCCAATTCTCGTAGGTGGGAAGTGCTGTGAAGACTGCAGGCTGTGCAGGGCCTTGACAGGCATCTCCAAAGCTGTGTAGCCCAGCCAGGAACCATGTGCCCCTCACTTCGTGCACTAGTGGTGCCCCAGACAGGCCCTGTCAGGGGTCAGGTGACACTGGGTGACATCTTTTTCCCCAGAGGCAGCTATGAAGAGCAGAAGGGGCTAGGGGACGGGCTGAGGCTCTTTATTTGAAAGCCAGCAGAAAGGCTGAGTTTCAGGGGAGAGGCAGCTCTGGGGTAAGGTTTGGGGGACTGGGGCTTACCTCACAGCAGGGCAGCTCACCCACAACACTGGTACACACCATCCCTGGCAGAAGGGGGATGCCATCGCTCCCAAGGGTTGTATGCAGCTGGCTGCAGGCCCTGAGCCCCAGGATGGTGACAGGCACTGTCTGAGAGAAGCTGGTGCCTGCTCGGAGGGGGGAAGACCTGGCTGCCCAGTGGCCTCTAGGCTGATGGACAGCTGCTGGTAACCCTTTCCTACATACCTGCTCCTTGGGCCAGCCCCAGGACCCAGCCACGTTCCCCAGCAGGCAGGTGGTGGTCAGCGTAGGGCACGCAGAGGGGCCTCAGGCTAGGGCCCAATGTCACAGGCTCGGCCAGCAGCAGGAGAGCCACATCATAGCCCCCTTCTGGGTGGGTGTAAGCCCCATGCAGAATGAGTTGCTTTAGGCCCCACTCCTCTGGTCCAGCCCCCAGCCCTACACTCCATTCCTCTGGGTTCTGACGCCTGTAGAGACAGCATTGACAGCATTGGGTGGCAGGGCTGCCAGCAGGGGCAGGAGGGAGGTGCATAAAGGTGAGGGAAACAAGGCTCACCCAATGAAGCAGTGCGCAGCAGTCAGAACCACCTCCTCTGACACCAGGGCTCCCCCACAGGCCAGCTTCCCCTGGTGCTTCAGCCTGGCATCCCAGGGCCATGAGGAGGGGGCTCCTGCCTGGGGACCTTCTCTCCTCAAGGATCCGCAGGCTGAAACAGATGGATTACACCATCTGCCTTCTTGCTAAGTGCTCACTATGTACCAGGCCCTGTGCTAAGCACTTCTAGTGGACTATCAAATCCTCACAAAATTTTAAGTTGAATTTTGTTACCCTTGTAACCAAAGTTCCAGAGAGGTTAAGTGACTTTATAGCTCAATAACCACAGGCAAGTAGCAGACTTGAGATTCAAAAGCCATGGCCTTAGCTTTTAACCCTGATAGTCCAGCCTCAAGGGAGTGGTGTGTTCATCATTCTTCCACCCCACCTGTCTGCACCCCTCCGGGCTTGGACTGGCCCCAGAATCCCTGGCTCACTATACTTCTCTTACCATCAAGACATAGCTTCAGTCCCAGGAATTATTTTGCATGCAATTTGCATGTTAGTCACTTAATGCCAGAATTCTGAATGGGAGCCCTGCCCGGTCTCACTGGGTCCCTACTTGGAAATTTGCAGCCAGATCTCAGAGACCTCTCTTCTTAAACTCCAAACCCATAAAGTTCTGGAGCATCTATGCCTCTCAGCCCTAAATGCGGCTGTTCCCATCTTAGGACCCCTAGTTAGTATGTGGCAGTTTGTAGATACCCTATATCAATTCTCTAGTCTGAGCTGATATTTATTTAACTGTGGTCCTCATTCAGGCCTGAATATAGCACATACATTGTAGCACACTCTGAACAGCTCCTGCTCATACCTACACAGCTGTCCTCATCACTGATCTCCAGGGTCTCTGGGTTCTGGGCCAGAAAGGCTGCCCCTTGAGCTCGAGCCTTCAGCCAGGAGCTGTAAACAGCCATGTCAGTCAGTAGCACAGGAGTGTCTTCCTGGGCACAGCTTGATGTGAAACTGATGATCCCAGTCTGAACCCAGTGTCCATCAGGCTCTTGGCACAGCACGGGACCCCCAGAATCTCCCTAGAGCAGGCAAAGGAGTCAAGGACAGATACCTGAGCTATCCAGCCCTGGGCAGACATTCTCTGCAGCCCTTCTGCCCATCCTGTGGATCGAGGACCCAGCCCAAGGCCAAGCCCTCCCCTTCTGCTCCCTTCCTCTCTCCTCCCCGTCAGACCTGACAAGGCCCCTGCACCCCAGGCTGGGCACCCCCACACAGCATCCCGGGCCGGGCAGGGCTGGCCAGCAGCCGCTGGTGCAGCCGATTGTAGAGACAATTGCATGTGGGGCGGCTGATTAGACGCAGGCGCAGATTCCGTAGAGTCCTGGGAGCTGGCAAAAGAGAGGGGATTGGGGCCAGAGTCTGGGCTCTGGGGAGCAAGGGAGCCTGGAAGCAGGGACAGTTGGCAGCTGAGGCTGTATGCCTCTTTGGGCTTCAGTCTAGGACAGCACTTACCATCATTGGTGTCCTGATCCCAACCAGTGGCCCAGCAAGAGGTCCCAAAGGGAAAGCGATGGCCAGGCTGGGGCAAGCAGAGGGGCATGTGGGCCGTAGGGTGAGCGAGCTGTAGCAGGGCCAGGTCTGAGCCCTGGCTGTAGTGATTATAGGCCCTGGGCAGCTGCAGAGCAGTCACTCCCACTTCCTCAGCCCCTGGGCTCAGCCCCTTACGCTGCAGAGAGCCCAGGACAACTGACCAGGAGTTCAGTTCTGTCACTGTTGCTCTGGAAGGAGAAGGACAAGGCCCAGGAATGGAGTGCAGAGGAGTAAGTGACACCATGAAAGGTAGCACAAGGTAGGTGAAAAATATTAGCCCATGGCTTTAAGCGAGGTCTTTGCTTCTCACAACCTCAATTTCTCATTTGTAAGGTTTCTATCATGAAAGGTTGTTAAGATTAACTTGATAATATATACCTAGCACATGGCATAGTCTCAGTAAATGGCACTTTGTTATTCTAGGGGCAAGGATTAGTCTTGGGTTTGGGGACACATCACCTACCCTCAATGCCAGAAACCCTGTCTAACCCAGCCACAACTCACTTTTCAAAGCAGTGGGCAGCAGTGAGGACCCAGGTGTCTGCCACTAGGGATCCACTGCAGATGTGGAACCCCTGCCTCCTCACACTGGCCTGCCATGGCCACTCGCCAAGCTCCGTTTTGCCCTCCTGAGGTTCAGGGGGGCCAGGGCCACGCTGCCCACAGGCTGTAAAGAGGGATGGGTCAGGCTAACAGCAGGTCCCTATCCTGCCCTCACTGCAGGTCTGACCCAGACCCAAGTAAGGCCCAGGCCCCTGTCTCCAAAGCTTACCACGCTGAGCTCCTTGAAGACCTGGAAAGAGAGAGACATAGGTGAGACTTGGGGGAGACTTACTTTCCTGGCCGAGCTTTGGTGGAGGGGACAGGTAGGTGAGACTGGCCCTGGGTCCTTGCCTATGACTCTGTGACTATCTCACCAGCCCCTCCCAGAATGAAAATATTTATATGAGGTCAAGAAACAGCTTTTACTGGAACCTATTCAGAGCATATGCTCAGTAATTAATTCTCCCTCAGCTGTGCTCAGCACTCCTGGGCCTGAGGAGTAGGGCCTGGGATTCAACTTGGGACAAGGCCAACCTTCCTCCAGGGTTCAGAACCCCCCGATTCCTGCCCCTGCCACTGAGTCAGGGAGGTGGCCTGTGTATATAGAGAGCATTAACTTAATTGTGCCCTCAGCCATGACAGCTTCAGAGGAAGGATTAGATGCCTGTGTCATGTCCAGGTGATAGACAGCTCCAAGAGATTGAGACTCACCTCACCCATTCTGACGACTCAGACTCCCCCACCTTTTTAGAAACCAACAGACTCTACCAAGTTCCCCTGCCCTGCCTCTTCCTCATCATAGGCACACACAAACACATCCATTGAACATCTGAGCCCAGAGATGGGACATATGTAAAGACTGGGAGACTGAGGCCAAAGGTTCCCAGAATTTGCCTAAGGTTATCCTGGAGGTAGAGAGGCAGATGGGAGGACAGGGTACATATACAGGCACTGTGACAGTTTCTGCAGACATAGACTGTAATCCAGTCTAAAAAAATCACACTCATTTTGACATAGGCTGCCACATACACCTCCCCCTCACACACACAGTTACATCGCCACAGGCAAACTGTCACCCCACAGGCATTATCCCTCACACACGCCAAGCTGCAGGGGCTGCTGGGCAGAGGGTGGCCGCTGAGTCCCCCTATACCACACCCCCATGCACTCAAACACAAGTGGCTCACCCTCTACGAGGACCACGGCTCCCAGGATGAGCAGCCCTTGTCCCCAGCTTGGCTTCATGCTGCTCCAGGCCATTCTGCTGTCTGTGCTGTGGTTCTGAGAGAGGCTCCCTGAGTCTCTCTGGCTCCACCTCTTCTCCGCCCCCAGTTAGCTAGGAGTCAGGTGTCATTGCTTTTCCTGGGCTGGAAAGAAGCCAGCAGCTCCTAGCTCTGGGGCTATGGCTGTGTGAACTTGGGCTATTCACCACCCCTCTTTGGGCCTCTGCCATGGCCAAACTACCTGTGCATGACTTTGGACAGCCTGTCGCTGCCTTGTCTGAAAGACTCAGAATTGTTGAATATAAAAATGCTTAGACCAGAGCCTGGCATAGAGTAAACTTGCTCCCAGCACAGAAGCTAGCTTCCAGTAACTGTGAAGGGCACAATGGGCAGGCCCTCCCAGTTTCCACTTTTCATTTCGGCTTCCCAAACTCTCTCCCAGGCCCAGGTCCAAGTGGGTCTCACATACCTTCTTCCATCTTGCTTCAGATGCAGTGTGTGTACACCTGGGTGTTAAGGTGCCAGGGCTTTCTGCTATTTGCTGGCTATGAGACTGACAAATCTCAACCTCTCTGAGCCTGCCACCTTTGTGGCAGACAGGGTTACAGTAGTGCTCACCTTTCTCACAGACTCAATCAGGAGGGAAGAACACTCAGGGTACATCTTTTTTCACTTACTGACTTTTAACTCAGGCCAGCCCAGATTGCTTAGGAACCCCAACACCAACAGAGATAGTTGTGACTAGGGTTAAGAGACAAATGGTCCTGGTGGATTAAAGTCCTGAGGGCTCCCTAACCCTTTTCCAGGCACTGGCTGTGTGATCTTAGGCAAATTACTTAGCCTCTCTGTACTTCAGTTTCCTCATCAAGATAGGGATAACAGTACCTACCTCATACAATGGCTATAAGAGTTAAATGAGTTAACACATGTCATGTTCTTAAACAGTGCTTGGCATACAAATAAGTGCTTGGTAAATATTAGGAAATGCAAATCAAAAACACTTACAACTTGTCCTTGGCCCTTCAGGGCTGCCAAGACTGGCTTGCGGTAGTAGATAAGGCAGCCAGAGAGGTTAAGGTTAGACTATAGGAAGAACTTCCCAGCAAGCATGCACAGAACCAGAAAGGCAGCTTGTCTTTGCAAATGCATGCTTGGCCCTCCCAGGAGAGGAGGCCTGGCTCTCATGGGCAGCAGGGATAAGATGCCAGCCTGCTACCTGGGAGTGGGGGCCAATGGTGCCCTAGGTCTTGCTGACTCCACCTGCTGGAGAAGGAACTAACCACCCTTTCCAGGAAGGCCCTCCATTCTCCCTCTGATTCATATCCTTCCAGTCTCAGAGGAGGCAAGAATGGGGGAAGCCTGACAGTAGGGTCACTGGTAGACAGGTGGCTCAGATTTGGCCAATTTATTAAAGAAATTTTATTGCTTAGAACCTTCCCTCCTTGGGCAACAGCAGAAGCTTTGAAAACCAGCTCCTGAGGACAGAACCAGAGGCACTAGGATGGAGAGTGTGGCACATTTGATCCATTGTTCTGTGTTGGGAGTATGGCTGAGGCGAGTTGCAGACTCTTCCAAGGACCCAGATGTGTTCCCCTTGGGCAAGGCTGACATGCCAAAGCAGAGCAGATGAAGTCAGCCTGGCTTTGGTGAGGGCTCAGTGCCCCTTGACCTTGTCCTGGGGTCCCTGGACATCCCGGACATTGAGCACCATCAGGCCCACGTTGATGGCATAGGTGGTGATGCAAACGATGCAGAAATCATAGAGCACGAAGAATAGGATCCAGGCTAGGTAGACAGAACCAGTGAGAGACACCAGGGAACTCAGTACCAGCAGAATAGATGCCCAGCGGCCCCGGAGGCAACCTGCAAGGCAGAAGAAGGTCAGGCATAGGCTTCAGGGACTGGCCACCTCTAAAACATTGCGATGACTTCATGGTGCCATCCAGACAGGAGGTGCTGCTGGGGAACAATCTAAAAAAAGAGGCTTTGGTAGGCCCTACCAAGGCCTTGTTTCTCCTATCTGTTCAATGATCCTTGGGACCCAAATAGTGAATTTTCCTGCTCAGCTCTACATGAGATGAAAGACAACAATCTTTGGATTCCCCCAGAAAGGAACTTCTGAGTCTTTCTCAAAAAAATAGTGCCCTAGGAAGTGGTTAAGAGTTTTTCTGGCTCTGACAGTACCTATACCAACTGAAAGACTCCTGTTAGTGCCTACTCCCATGTGCTCAGTGATGAGCAGCTGGCTGTCAGGATGGGGCTGGGCTTGCCAAGGGAGGAATGGCTGTCACCAGGGGACGGGGCCTGCAAGGAAGGGGCAGGGCCACTCACCAAACAACAGCTGTAGTGTGTAGAAGATGCAACCAAATATACTGTTGGATTGATTGAAGATACTGTTGGGGCCCAGCACCTGTTCCACCAGTCCGAAGCCCTGGCCCCACCTGGTGGAGGGGAAGGCCCAAATTAGGAGTGTCAACCTTGTGCCTTGGGCCCTGTCCTGGAGGGGTGATTTCCATGAAGCCACCTAGGCTGTCCTTCCTGGTTTTCCCATCCCCCCGCCGTTAGAGTCCAAGGGTCGATGACATCCCAGTGCAGCCTCCCTTTGGCCAGGTCAGGATTCCATGTGTCTGCTCCTATCTTCCCCTATCCCCAGGCCTGGCCGTAGCTCCCGCATAGGCCCCTTTTTCCATCCAATGCCTTCAATAATCTTAAGATGGCAAGGTGGGTAATAACGGTTGAACCTTGCTTTGCAGAGTTACCGGAGACTGGGAATTCGGGGCAGAATCTCTGCCGTGGATTTCTAAATCTCCAGCTCCCAGGCAGCCCATTCCCCTTCTCCGTATTCGGTCATCCCACTAATCCCCGGCCCTCAAGCATAGCCATACTTGGCTATCTTGTCCCAAGGCACGGTCATCCTCAAGCCCATCATCGGTCCCTGCACGTTACCCCACCTTCCCTTCCTGCCCGACACCGTTATTCCTTGGCAGTACTCCCTCAAGCAGTCTGGTCCCCATGGACCCGCTCCCTGGTATTGCGATCCCAGACTCCAGAACCATTTGGCAACGCGGCCGCCATGCACACTTGGTCCCAGTGCACCGCTTCCAGGAGCAGCCCGATGCCCCAAGCCTTCCTCCACTCCCGCGCTTACCTAGAGGAGAAGACACGCGAACAGCTGATAGCGGTACCCACGTCGCAGAGCGCGCGGTAATTCTGGTCCCGGGCACGCGCCTCCTTCACGTGCATCGCGTAGAGAGAGAGGACTAAACCCGCGAGGCAGAGTGCAAGCCGCACCCACCCGGGACTACCCCAGGTAGCGCCCATGTCTCCTGGTTGGGTCCCAGGCGCCAGCCCGAAGGGAACAAGCCACGGAGCAGGGAAGGCGGGGGGAATGGCCACAGCCTCTCCCGCCCCTCTGACTGAGCGATGGGCGGGCCTGGTCTCGCACTCCCTGGTCTTATTGGTTTTTCCTGACTGGATAGGCGTGCTGGAGAGGTAGGAAAACAGCGAGGAATGCTGGGACTGGAAAACCAGATTAAGGGACACGTAATTACGGAATAAGCAACCTGCCAGGCATTGTGGGAGTTGTAGTCCGGTCGGCTGCAATGCCTCAAGGGAAATGGAGTCTCCGGAGTTTTAAAAATTATGGTACCTATATTAACTATGACTAACAGTAATAGCGTTTACTCTATGCCAAACCCTATTCTAAGGAGTGGAACATCCAAGACCTAGAGACCTGAGGATCAGGGAATCTAGCGAGTACTGCGATCCTATCCAGAAGCAAGCATTTTCCTTGAAATTATTTCAGACACCATTAGGACTATAACCACCCTAAATTGCTCAGCCATTCCCTCTTGCTTCGCCAGCGCCTCCTGCCGGCTGGTCTCTCTCCCTTAAATTCCCAGCTCTACAATCTCCGCCTTACCCTTGACCGTATCCTAACCTCTGTTCTTTTCTAGCGCCCACCTGGCGAAACATGAGCCTGAATCAATCTAACAGTCCCTCCTTTTGAAGCTTTCAGTGGGCTAGCTGAACTCTCCCCTTCACAGACATGGCACCTATTGATGACCCATCTCTTTTATATCCTTCTTTCTCATCTGCTTTGAAACTTGCTTCTCTTTTCCATTTTGGGCTTCAGCTCTCTCACCTGCAAAATGAGTACAATAATAGTACCTACATCAGAAGGTTGTTATGAAGATGAAATTAGTACATATAAAGCTCTTAGAAGAGTGCCTGACCAACAGAAATGACGGTGTGTGACCTTCGAGGCTAATTTATAGAGATGTCGCAGCCTCCAGCTCGCCTCCTCTTAAATCACTTATTCTGAGGGAAGCCAATCATAGATAACAACAATTTCAATAGCTCAGAGAATAAAGCCCAGTATTTCGTTTTTTAAGCTCTAAATGAGTATTCTGGAAGAGGGCTCCTGGGGTGCATGTTCAACCTCCGCCGCCAGGAGGAAGCAATGTGTTCGGGCGGGCTAGTCAGGCGCGCGGGGTCAAACCGGCTCAGGCAGTTCTTAGACGCTTCCTGCCTCTGAGGCAGCCACAGCCGCCCACTTCTATACCCGGGTATGCGTCGCTGCCACGTGAGTGCGGAGCACTCCGAGTCCTTGCTTCTCTGCTCAGGCGGTCCTCCCGCACTGAGCACCCTTCCTTTTCCCTTCTTCCACCGGCTCAGGCCTGCTTCAGGAGCTTAGTGGTCTCCCAGTATAACTCCAGGATATTGCCAGGATTCTGGTTCTGGAAAAGAAAGGGTGGGAATGGTATGAGGATGGGGGGCGAATTGGAAATCCAGAGACTCAGGGAGCCTCTTCCTCATGGTCTATGCAGATCTTCCCTCTGTTCCTCAGACAGGCCAGCCATGGTGAAGAATCTCACCTCTGCTGAAATTTCAAGACAGCCTTTGGGCTCCAAAGATGTCGCCTGCTTCACTTAACTTTTTTAATTAAAAAATTTAAAAATACTTAGAAAATACATAACCATGGAAAGGAAAAAATCCCATTAGTACAAGTGTACACACGTGCACACAAGTCTCCCATCATATGCTGCTTAGAAAAAGTAATTGTCTTTTCACTGGTCTCTCTGCCTTCCGTCTCTCCAGTCCCCACCCTCCCAATCACTACAGCCAGAGGGTTCTAAGGAGCAAACCTGACAAATTAAAACTTTTCAATGGCTTTTTACATCCTCAGGACAAATGCAGACTTTTCCATTCGTGATCTGGCTCTGGTCACCACATTTAGTCCCCCTCCTTTATAGTTGCCACATGGTTGCAGGCATATCCTCAGATTATCCAGGCTATTCTCTATCCTGCCATAATGCCCTTTCCACTCCAGCTCTGGTGCCTGGCCAAGTTCTACTCATGCTGCACCTGTACCAATGTCCCAGTCCCTATTTGATACTCCCACAGCATCACATAGGCTCTCATCACAGCTGATGACATTGAAACTGTCTTCCGGATGGGGAAGAGTCTATTTATTTGATTCAACACCCAGTATCCTCTCCTGGCACAGAAAAGTCTCCCAATCAGTGTTTGTAGGCATGAATAGATGAATGATAATAATACCTAACACTTATATGGTGCTAGTTCTATGCCTGGCACTGTTCTATAGGCACTTTATATATATAAATTCATGTAACCACACAACCCCCAGAGTTGCTACATCCTCATTTTACCGATATGTAAATTAAAGCATTGATCAGTTTAAGTAACTTGCCCCAGATAGTAAGTGGCTGAGCTGGGTTTTCAACTAGACAATCTGGTTTCCGATAAATAAATCAAGAGCTGGAAGGAGAAGGCCAGGACGTTAGGGAAGGAATTCAGGTAGGATTTGGGTCTGTGCACTTTACATCTAAGGTTCTTCTTGCTCTCTCCAGTTTCGCTCCTAGGGAGCCCATTTTTATAGACTAGGAGACAGAGGGCCAGGGAGCCCACAGATAACTCTGGGAGCCCGGTGGAAGGAGCTGTGGTATTTATTTGGGAGTACAGGAGCAGGGCACAGCCAGGATGGGTTGGCAACTGGGTTGCGAGTTCTTTCCAAACTACAACTCCCAGGAGGCACCGGATACCCACAGCCCACGCGACGTCACAGCGGCAGAGGGTGAGGGCAGCTCGGCTAGCCCCGCCCGTCGACTGTTGGGCCTTTACGCTCGGACCCCGGCCCTGGCTCGGGTTCCGCGGTAAGTGGAGCAACCGTCGCAGACCTTGCCGGAGCGGGTTTTGCAGTGTGCGCCCACAGCCTCCGCCATTGTGCTGGACGCGGGGCTGGCATCTACCATATGGAGCGGGGGGGAATCCAGGCCGAAACAAGTGACCTGCGGAGGGGGAACCTAGATGGGGACTCCCGGGCTGCAGCTTCCATGCAGCCGGCACTCCGGCGCACAATGGGCGCACAATGCCGTGTGTCGCACGTAAGCTGGCTGGGCTAGGGTAGAGGGCCGGGGGGAGGGGCGGGGGTCAGAGTCTGAAGGCGCAGAGTAGGGGTCGCCCCGCCCCTGAATAGGGGTGCTCTGGACCAGAGGAAGCAGGAGCGAGGTTTTCCGGCTGGACGGGTTTGAGGATCCTCTTCGCTCCAGACCACCAGATAGAGCCTCAGGTTGCAGAATAGGAGCTCCAGAAAGCAACGTTTTACGGGTTCGGCTTGTATGTGTTTGGGGAGGTGGTTGAAGGGGTGGGCAGAGATCGCCCAGTCTGAGGATCCCAGTGCCTACGTGGAGAGATGGTGCGGGTCGTCTGGATTCGGATCCTTACAATTCCCCCTTACCCGACCCCGGTAGATGGGAGCTGCTCCTCGGGGGCTGAGCTTGTCAGCATCCTCCTACGGCCCTCGCCTCTGAAGTCAGAGAAGAGCCCCTACACCCACATCCCTCTTGTCCCGTTTTGGGGTCGCCTCCGTCTACCCGGTGCTTAGCCCTAGTGGCCTCCTTAGTCCGACAGAGGAGCAGGACGATGATACTGGCATCTGTGCTGGGGAGTGGCCCCCGGGGCGGGCCTCTGCTCCGTCCCTACCTGGGGCCTGCACTCTTGCTCCGGGCACGCTCCACATCAGCCACCGACACACATCATGTGGAGATGGCGCGGGAGCGCTCCAAGACCGTCACCTCCTTTTATAACCAGTCAGCCATCGACGTGGCAGCTGAGAAGGTGCGCAGCTGGGGCAGCGAAGCCCGGGTTCCTCGCTGGAGTGGGTGTCCAGGGACGGGGTAGAGCTAATGTGACGGGGCGAAGTGTTGGAGAGCAAGTGCTCAAGCCCCATCTGTCCCTCCAGCCCTCAGTCCGCCTCACTCCAACCATGATGCTCTATTCTGGCCGATCTCAAGACGGCAGCCACCTTCTGGTAAGACTCCTGCCCCCTATTTTCCTCTTGGTCCCTGGAGCTCTGACCCAGCCACTGAGGCCCAAGCCCTGCCTTCTCTTTTTTCTTCTAGAAAAGTGCCCGGTACTTGCAGCAAGAGTTGCCAGTGAGGATTGCTCACCGCATCAAGGACTTCCGCAGCCTTCCTTTCATCATTGGCTGCAACCCCACCATACTGCACGTGGTAAGGTGGCCTGGAAGGGGCATGGGTTTCCCTAGTATAAGGGACCTTAGATCACTGTGCCCACCACCCAAAGGGCAAATGGGGAGATGGGACCAGAGTGGCAGAGATTTGCCAGCCAAAAGGTTTCAGGATCTAGAGGACTCAGACCCAAACCTTCAGAGGCCAAGGCTGCATATTTATGGGGGCTTGAAAGGTCATGGTGGGGATTCGAACCTAGTGAATTGGGGTGATGGCAATTCCCATGGGCAGGCGTGGGTAGTTGTTCTCTACCCAGTGCCCACAGCATCCCTGTGAATTTCAACACCTCTTCCTTGCAGCATGAGCTGTACATCTGTGCCTTCCAGAAGCTGACAGACTTCCCTTCGGTGAGGGCTGGGCCAGGGCAGGGTGAGGGGCTGAGAGGTCAGGGCCTGGACCAACCATGCTCATGACTCTGTGGCCTGCAGATCAAAGACCAGGCGGATGATGCCCAATACTGTCAGCTGGTGCGTCAGCTGCTGGACGACCACAAAGATGTGGTGACCCTCTTAGCTGAGGGCCTACGTGAGAGCCGGAAGCACATACAGGTCATGGACAGTGCAGTGGGGGCCTTTTGGGGGGGTCTGGAAAAGGCACAGGGTTATTGAGACCCCACTGTTTACAGGATGAGAAGCTTGTCCGCTACTTCTTGGACAAGACACTAACTTCAAGGCTTGGGATCCGCATGTTGGCCACACATCATCTGGCACTGCATGAGGACAAGGTGGGGTGCTGGGACCTGATACTCACCTGTGAATGTCAAGTGAGGCAGAGAGGACCAAGCCAGGGGCCTCCGTGGGCTGGGGACCTGAGCCAAGGGCCTGGGGCCACTTCATGAGTCTGGAGGCTGTAAGCATTTAGTTGCTGAGGTGTGGGTAGAGGTGCTGCCTAGTCTGACCTTTTTTCTCCTGCCAGTCTGACTTTGTTGGCATCATCTGCGCTCGTCTCTCACCAAAGAAGATTATTGAAAAGTGGGTGGACTTTGCCAGGTGAGGCTAACACAGCTAAGGGGTTGGAAGGATGTCTTTGGGCAGGAAATGCTTGGGTTTGAGCATTTGCCTGGGGCATGGGCTAAGGCAAGGTTTTTCAACTGTGGTACTATTAACATTCTGGGTCAGATAATTCTGTTTTGTCGGGGCTGTCCTGTACTTGTTAGAATGTTTAGAAGGATCCCTGGCCTTTACTCACTTGATGCCAGTAGTACTCCCCAGTTGTGACAAGCAAAAATATCTTTAGAAATTGCAAAACTTCCCTAGGGGTGGAGCATGGGGGCAGAAGCGCCTCCAGCTAAGAACCACTGGTCTAAACCTTACTTTTACCCACAGACGCCTGTGTGAGCACAAGTATGGCAATGCCCCCCGTGTCCGCATCAATGGACATGTAGCTGCTCGATTCCCCTTCATTCCAATGCCACTGGACTACATCCTGCCCGAGTTGCTCAAGAATGCCATGAGGTAGGCTGGCTGGATATGTTGAAAGGGGATAGACAGGAACTGGGGTGAGGCTGGGTTACCACTACTACTATTGGTCTTTCCCCGCTGCATAGAGCCACGATGGAGAGTCACCTAGACACTCCCTACAATGTACCAGATGTGGTTATCACCATCGCCAACAATGATATCGATCTTGTCATCAGGTTTGTCTTGAGTGGGAGATGGGTAGGGGTGGACAGGGGTTCCGGACACTATTTTTGACTTTCTGTATGACCGCAAGCCAGTACCCACTCCACTCTGACTTAATCCTTTGGTCAGACAAGATATTCTTTGGTCCTGAGATTGCCATGAGCTGGATGAGAATGAATCTGGGGCCAGCTATAGGCCCCAGGGCTCTGTACTTGGTAGGAACTGAGGGGCTTGCAATGGGGAGAGAGTCAAGAGTAACCAGTCTACGATGCTGGGCTGAGAGTAAATGTTAAGTTCTATGAGAAGGTATAGTCAGTCGCCCAGGCAGAAGTGAAGATAGAGAAATGTAGCTTATAAAAAACAAGGCCCAAAGGTCTAGGTGGACCACATTCCTTTGGGTAGAAAAATGTAGCTTATAAAAAACAAGGCCCAAAGTTCTAGGTGGACCACATTCCACCTTTGGGTAGAGGGTGGCACTGTCTGTCTGGGAGGTAGTGAGCCTCCCACCAAAGCTGAGCCAAGCCTATATTATTGACATCCTGCCAGGATTTCAGACCGGGGTGGGGGAATTGCTCACAAAGACCTGGATCGTGTTATGGACTACCACTTCACTACAGCTGAGTCCAGCACCCAGGACCCCCGGATCAACCCACTCTTTGGCCACTTGGACATGCACAATGGTGGCCAGTCAGGACCCATGCATGGGTGAGTTCCCACCAAGCTAGGATGGAGGGGTAGGGGGGGCCCCCGGAGACTCACACCTCTGAAGCCCCTGTCCTATCCCCTACCTACCCCCAGCTTTGGCTTCGGGCTGCCCACCTCACGGGCCTATGCGGAGTACCTTGGTGGTTCCCTTCAGCTGCAGTCCCTGCAGGGCATTGGCACAGATGTCTACCTGCGACTCCGTCACATCGATGGCCGGGAAGAAAGCTTCCGCATCTGATCCCACAGTCCTTGACCCTGCCCATCCCAGGCCACACACCCTGCTCCACACACTGCTGCATCTTGGGTCCTAGGACCCCAAATGGATGGACTTACATGGAGCCAGCGCCACCTCTCAACGGGGTCCACTGCTTACCTGCCTCCAGGCCTTGGTGGGGAAGTGGGGACACTTGAGGTCTCCAGCACCAGCTCCTTCCTCGTTCCTGAGGAACCCCATTTTGACCTGCTGTTTGTTAATTAAAGTTCACATTTTGAATTCTCTCTCGGGCCCCATGTGTGGGGAGGGCAGGTGAGTTTTTGTTTCTGACCCCATTCAGGTTCCCTGGGCCCTTGGGTTCAGTTAGTTCATGCCCAGTCTCTTAACTGTCCTAACAGTCTGGCAGACCAGTAGAAGTGGCCTCTAGTCTCTTGCATGTTTGATTTGGCGGGAGTGGAAGTGACTCTGGCAGTTTGTGCAAAGATCTTACATTCATTTAACAGATGTTTTCTAGCCAATATTTAAGGGCCAGGTTGGCCCAGCTTCAGTTCTGACTCTTCCCTTCCTGGCAGTCAGTTTCTGGAGGTGAAAGTCACCAGACTGGGCAGCTACCTGAGCCACTTGATTCCTGAGCCTGAGTAAGGTTAAAAATACTGCCCACCACCTGTGCCTGCTGCTGCCAAGGAAAAGAACACACAATATTGTGCCTTGGCAGGCCTCAAAGTATGGTGGGGCCCTGGTAGGGAGGGTGAAAGGGCTCCACAGAGCAGGCGGGGCCTCCTGCCCATCTTGCTAAGGAAGTAGTCGTTCTGAGAGCCTGTGTGGTGGACTGCTGATGGAGGTGGGGGATTGAGTGGGGAAGAGAAAACCAGTGACTTGCCAGGCTGAAAATCCTGCTGGCTATAGTGCAGGAGGGTGAGGCTAGAGAGGTAGACCACAGTAGTCAAGGTGCAGGGCCTTAAATGTACAACCAGGAAGCAGAGGCTTTATCCTAGAGGCAGCAGGTATCCACAGATGGGTTTTAAGCTAGGAAGGGATGTTTCGGGTTGGATTCCCTAGAAGCGGACCCTGAGAGGGATTTGTGTCCAAGTGATTTGTTGAGAAAGTGTTCCTGGAATGGAGTAGGGGAAGCAGGAAAGGGAAGGGTAGGAAGCCAGGCAAGGATGTGATCTCAGGCAAAAGTCCAGCGCTAGTAAGTTTTGAAAACAGAACTGGAGGCAAGAGAGCTAAGCTTCACAATCACTGGTGAACTCCATTTGACAGTCATTAATGTCTGTGATGGGAGGTAGAGGTGCAGAGGTACTTGATCGCCCCAGGCCGAAAACTTCAGTTTTCAGCTATTTCAGGCAAAATAGCTCTCTTAGCCAGAGGGGCAGCTTGCCAAAGAAAAGCCTCTGGTGCTGGCTTTTGAAAGCACATCAAAGATAGTCTGGGCACACAGAAGCAACAAAAAGATTCCAGGGGATATGACTGAAACACCTGACTGGTTCTTGGAGAAACAGACTTGCACATTTAAAAAGCCACTGGTGGCCAGTAGATAGGGAGAACAGTGAGGAGGTTGGTTTAGTGATACTCATCAAGGATTTATAAAGCCTAGGCTAATCCTTAACTAGAAAGGACAGCGTCCCTAATCGAAGATGTTGGGTGAAGTCAAAAGTGAGGCACTGGAACCCTGGCTGGATAGAATAACAATCTTGAAGGTGGGGGCTGGAGGAGTGAAGAGTAGGAAAAGGCATTACAATTCTTTTCTTGCTTTTTTATTTTTTATGCTGCCAGACACCTGGTATTCACTGTCCCTCCCCGCAAACTCCTTCATTTCCCAAAAGCCAAATTACCAGTACTTCCCACTACCATCCCCCCACAAATACCTAACTCAGATATTTCTTGATTTGTGAGTTTTAAGCCCTGTTCTCAGGCGCTGAGCATTTCACCACTCTTAGAATAGTTTCTAAGTCCTATAACCAAATTATAAAACAAGATTCAGAGTGGCTGAAGGAAATGTTTACAGAGCACCTACCTTGTCTGGCACTGTGCAATCACTTGTTTTGTATACACAAGAAGTAGATAAATACATGGTTTAACCTTTATGTAGTTGTATGGCTTACACAGTTATATATAGTTTAACCCTGACCGACGCTCTGAGAATGGACACGTTTGTACAACTTACCAAGGATTCCTCACTAAGCCCCAGACGCTCTCCATTATGTCCACTGCCTTTGGCTAGTTTCTATTCAGGGGACGTCTGGTTTTGGTGGCTCAGTCCTTTGATTAGAAAGGCTTCATTCTGTGAGAGAGATTTATTGTCTATCTCTGGACACACCCGTCCGGTTTCCCCCACCCCAATTGTATCTCTCCCTGAACAAGGCCGTTTCTTCCATCTTCAAAAAAGGCGTCACCGGTAACAGGCTGGCGGAAGTGGCAGCGCAGGGGTGGGTGTTAATTGCAGGCCGGTAGCCCTAAAATCCTGTAGACAGGGGGGCTGCTCTGGCTCCGCCAGGTTAAACCGAGGATAGCGCCCCCTGAGAACAGGCGCTTCTTGGCTTCCTCGGGCACCGGGGCCGGGCCCTTTAAGGGATCGAGCTGAGTCGTCACAGCCGCAAAGTCCTCTTCAGCGATAGGGCGCAGCCATATTTCCCCTTGGAAAGAAGGGAACTCTAAGGCGACAGAAACAACAGACGGCGCCGCGAGACAGGACTAGCCAATGGGCTCCTGCCACATCACAGACCCCCTCTAGGCGGTTGAGGCCTCCGCCACGCGGCGCTGACCCGGAGCCAAAAGCGCTGCGCGGCGCGGGCTTCTGGCGTCACTTCCACCACTGCGATGGCGGCCCAGGGAGCAGCTGCGGCGGTTGCGGCGGCAGCTCCAGGGGTCGCGGGGGAGGGCGAGCCCGGTGCCGGCGAGAATGCAGCGGTCGACGGGGTCGCCGGGTCTCCGGGCCGCGTCTCTCCGCCGACCCCTGCGCGTGGCGAGCCAGAAGTCACGGTGGAGATAGGAGAGACGTACCTGTGCCGGCGTCCGGATAGCACCTGGCGTGAGGGCGGAGCCCAGGGCCAGAGGGCGGGGCTTACGCCACGGGGCGGGGTCGGAGGAGGGTTCTGTGAGGGGCTGGGAATCGTGGGGACCGTGCTTGAGGAGAAGTGAATGCGGAGTTTCGGGCGATCTCGGGCCCCGCCTGCAAACCCCACCAGTCAGTTATCTGATTCTGCATGTAGAGCTCCCATCCCGCTTCCTTGCCCAACCTTAGGCTTCATTCCCTTTTCTCTGTGAACTCTGCTTTCTCACTGGTCTCTCCTGTCTCTGCGACTTCCCCTTACACCTGTCCCCAACAGCCACCAGCGGAGGAGACCTCCCAGAACACAAAAACGACCTTCCTCTCCCGTCCTCATCTCTCCCCATCTCTCCTCTTCCCTCCCCTCCCCTCCCCTCATCTTCAAAATAAACCCGAGTTCATCAATGGTATTCATCTTTGTGATCTCTGGTTTTTAGCCACTTCTAGCAACAGTCATTGCCAGACCAGACCACGCTATACTCTTTGAAGACCATGTATACCTTTTGCTACCTGTGCCCTCTGTATGGAACGGCTTTTCTCCCCTTTCTTTCTCCTTGCCCACCTGGCTAGCTCCTGTTCCTCCTTTTAACACGATATACCCCTGTGATGCCATTTCTGACTGCCTTCAGGCAAAGTGAGTCATACTCTTCTGCATGTTCCTGCAACATTTTCTTCATACCTCAGCCACAGTAAATGTAACATTGTCGTCATTGTCTGTATCATCCTCTATCAAAGTGGGAACTTCTGGAGGGCAGGACTGCTTGTGATTTGTTGCTGTGTCCTCTGTTCCCAGCAACAGCACAGCATAGGGCCAGACAAGCAGTGATTGCCTTTCTCATTTACTGAATGGTCTGCTAGTTGTCAGGCACAATACTAAAAGCTTTAGAGGCATTAACTCACCCTCTGAGGTGGGCACTATTATCTCTGTTTTACAGATGAAGAAACCAAGGCTCAGAAAGCCAAAATAACATGCTCAGTTAAATATAGCTAGGAAGTAAGGAGTTAGAATTATATATAAACCCAGGCTGTCTGACACCAGAGCTAACCCTCGTGACCTCTGAACAAATAAGCAAATACAGTAAAACAAGCATTGAATTTGGAGCCAGACATAAACTCAGTTAAGTATTAGCTTTTATCACATTTCAAATCTGTAAACCTTGGTAAGCCTCATTTCTCTCATCTGTAACAGCCCATCCTCATAGGCACACCTCATAGGCAGTGATTGAATGGAATGGCAGATGTGGACAAGTGAGGTTAGCTTACATGTGGCCCTGGAATCTGGAAACCACTCCTCAGTATGAAGGATCCCTCTTGCCCTGCCTTCCTTCCTGATGATCCTAGCCTTTTTCCTTGACAGATTCTGCTGAAGTGATCCAGTCTCGAGTGAATGATCAGGAAGGCCGAGAGGAATTCTATGTACACTACGTGGGCTGTGAGTGACTTGGGGTATCTGGGCCTGGGTGGTGGGAGAGGGGTGGAAAGGCAAAGCTCTCATGGCCCATTCTCACAGTTAACCGGCGACTGGATGAATGGGTAGACAAGAACCGGCTGGCACTGACCAAGACAGTGAAGGATGCTGTGCAGAAGAACTCAGAGAAGTACCTGAGTGAGCTGGCTGAGCAACCTGAGCGCAAGATCACTCGCAACCAAAAGCGCAAGCATGATGAGATCAACCATGTACAGAAGGTCCGGGCTTCCTCCCCTTCCCCATGGCCCCAGGAGGCTCAGCTACCTCTGCCTACTCCCTTGGGTCCCAGTGCCAAAACCATAGCAGCTCCCATTTCTTAAGCTCCTACAGTATGTCAGAGACTTTACCTACCTCTTCTCATGTACTCTTCCCAACTGAGAAAACAGAGACTCAGAAAGGGCAAGGGCTTGGCTACAGTCTCACAACAATGAAATGGCACAGCTGAGCTTGGAACTCAGGCCTCTTGTACCAATAATCTGTTTTATCTCCTGTTGGTTATGCCACATTAGATAATTGTCTTGAAGTCCATGGGGAAGAAAGAGAATGAATGGTATTAGGCACTTGCTATTGCCAAGAACCAAGCTGAGTACTTGTACATGTATAAGCTTATCAAATCCTCTCTAACAGTCCAACACCACAGGGATAATTATTTATTTAATTTTTTGCAGCCTAAAAGTAGGCTTAGAGAGGTTAGGTAACTTGCCCAAAGTGACACAGCTAGTAAAAGGGTGGGCCGAAATTAGAATAAAAATGGCAAACATTTATTGGCTTGTGACCCAAAGTTTTAGCCTAAGTATTTTAGTACATGATCTCATTGATGTTTCACAGCAACCCTGTGAGGTAAGCATTATTCCCAGTTTACAAGGTAGGTACAAGTTTAGGAACTCAATCAGGAATTAGATTTGCCAACTAGATTGTTCTACTTCAGGGCACAAACCTTTAACCATGACTTTGACACATCCTAGAAACTCAGGCCACTTGTTTCCAAAACCCAGGTTCTTTTCACCAAGGCCTCCTGCCCCTCAGAGATTACTTTCCTCCCACTCTGAGCTTCAGTTTCTTGATTCGTAAAGTGGAAAGTGTAAACAGGAACTAGGCACACAGATATTCATTAATTTCAACCAGTGCTATTTCATCCTTCTGAATGCTCTTGTACTTTGTGGCAATGTTTGTCAAACAGCTGTTAATAGATTAACAGTTCAGTAGGTTGTGACTAGTATTTAAATTTTAAAAATGGAAGAAATAGGATTAAATAGAAAATATCAGAGTGTGTTGTATTTTATTAAAGGTAAGTATTATTTTGAGAAGTTTTTATTTCACATACAAATACATGTGCGTATGTACACAAACGTCAACTAATTTACAGTGCTAATTGCACTTCCTACTATGGATTGTGATAAAAAAAATTGAAATACCCTGAACTACAAAGACCCCTCAAAGTCCAGTTGAACTTCCTATGATAAATGGAAATCTTCTACATCTGTACTGTCCAATAGCCACTAGCCACATGTGGCTCTTGAGAACCTGAAATGTGTTTAGTGTGATTAAGAATTAAATTTTATTTAAACTTAATGAGTTTAAGTGGCCTCATGTGAGTGTGGGCTGTTCTACTGGACAGCACAGGTCTCAGGTTCTCAGTTCCTCAACCAATTTGCACTGCTCAGTTAAGTCTAAACGATATACCTCTACGCTGGCAATCAGCCAGGCAGATGACAGTGGGTCAATGGTGATAAAATCAAAGTGGATAAACATTGAGTTAACAGTCAGCAAGGTTCTTCAGAACCTAATTAATGTCTAATTCTAAATAAATTGCAGCATTTAAGAAAAGTAGTGTTTTTGTAGTTCTTTAATGCATTTGCAGAAGATTGTGTTTTGTGAGAACTGAGAAATGTGTTTTAAGGAGGTATGTGAGGAAGAAAATCTTCCCTCATCTTTGCAGGGGTTAGGCTCAGCGCTGGACAGACCAGAGTTCTATGCCCAAATATGCTGAGTGCCAGTTCTGTGACCTTGGGCAAGTGACCTCATCTCTTTGTGCCTCAGTTTCCTCTTTTGTGCAGTGTGAATAATGAGCACTCTTGTCTCAGGCTCCTTGTGAGGGCTAAGTGAAATAATGCCTGTGGAGTGCTTGACATTTGGAATAAATGGCAGCTAGCTTGTCCCTAAGGGCAAGTGACTTCTCTCCCTGCCTGTTTACTTTTCTGTAATGTAGAAATGAGAGTGCTGTATATCAGGGTTGCTGAAAGGGTTAAATGAGGCCATATGGGCAAAGTGCTTTGTGGAAGGGGGTTCTGGGTAAAACGTTGGCTCTTTTTTCTCTTCTCAACTGCAGGGCAAGGCTGTCTTCTACTCTGGTTTAGGCTGTAGGCCTTCTTGGGTCCCCACTCCACTGTCAGGCTAGATTTGGTTCCTCCTACAGAGTATGGCCAAGGAACAGGATGTGCTGTGACTGTGACATAACTCTAGCCCTTGCTTTCTAAGGACTCGGAAAATAGAGGAAACCAAGTGGGGGCACTTAGAGATTATTGTTGTTGACCATTATATTCCTGACTTGGGAAGGAGAGGGTATATTCCACATGAGAAGAATTCAGTTATGCCTCACGGAGGTGGAGGGAAGGGTACTGACCCTTGAGGGACAGGAAAAAGCACAGTAAAAGCAGTTAAACATGTTAACTTACAAAGTTCTAGCTCATTACACACACCTGGCTCATGTTCTGTACTAGTTCGGGTAAGCATCTGGTGGCAGTAGGATAGGGAAGGGCATTCACGGTAGAAGGAACTGCATGTGCAAAGGCACAAAGGCTGGAAAAAGCGGGACTTTGGTAGCAGTATAGATTTGAAGGGGATGAGGCTGGAGGCTGGGAATCTAAGGAAGCCTAGTCAATTGTCCGGACTTGAGATGGTGGCAGTGGCTATTTGGAGTGGGACAGAGAGGAGAATTCTAGAGAGGGACTAATTCCAGAGAGTTCAAGGAGGTACAGTTGACAGGTCTTGGCCATTGATTGAGTACCAGGCTGAGAGAGGGAGGAGTCTTAAGAGCAGGCCCATTATTGGTCTCGGGTAGTTGGATGGAGGGTGATGCTCCCAGTGAGATGAAGAACCCAGGAGGAGGAACAGGTCTGCGGGGAGGAAAGGTTGAGTTCCCTTCTGGATGGACCCCTTGAGTCTGATGTGCCTGTGAGAAGGACCTCTGGGAGCAGTCCCTTGGGCAGGCAGCTCCTTGGGTGCTTAGGAAAGAGGTTCAGGCACACTGGGAAGTTGGCAACAGTTTCTGCCATGGGCATGGAGGACAAGATCCATTATTTCCTTTGTCTCACATTAAATTTTGGCTGTCCTGGATTGATCCCGTTGTGAAGTTGAAGCTCTTATCAACCCAAGAACTGGAACCAGGCCTCCTGAACCTAACTCTCTGTTGATCAGACAAAAGATCCAAACTTGGGCATCAAAGATGTCTGGGATTTATGGGTGGGTGGGCAGATGGGAGAGGAGCTTGGACCAGCCAGCTTCATAACCAGGTAAAACAAGCTAGCTATTCACATGATTATTATTATCACTTAGGGGATGAGGTCTGGAAGACAGGAGGGAACTGTGGGTTCTGGGACAGGGAAAGGACAGCCTGACCACCACTTCTGTTCACCTCTGTCCACTGCTCTTTCCTTGCCCAGACCTATGCAGAGATGGACCCCACAACAGCGGCTTTGGAGAAAGAACATGAGGCGGTAAGAAGAGACGGGTCCTGACTGTCGGCCCTCCCTACCTCGCTTTTTTTTGCCCCAACTGAGCCATCCACTGCCCTCCACAGATCACCAAGGTGAAGTATGTGGACAAGATCCACATTGGGAACTATGAAATTGATGCCTGGTACTTCTCACCATTCCCGGAAGACTATGGGAAACAGCCCAAGCTCTGGCTCTGCGAGTACTGCCTCAAGTACATGAAATACGAGAAGAGCTACCGCTTCCACCTGGTGAGGCTGCAGGGCTGGACTGGCCTGCTGAGGGTACTGAGGCAGCAGCACTGGGAAACAGATGAGTCCAGAGGAGTGGAGTACAAGGAAAAACTGCCTATGAGTCGAGAAACCTGGATTCCAGCCTGGCTCTGCCTTTGCTGGAGTGACCTTGGCCAGCATGCTACCCCTCCCCAGACCTCATTTTCCTCTTATGTGGAATGGGGACAGTAATTCCTGCCCTTACCTCCTCCTCGGGTCCCTTGTCCTTCACCACATGTTTATCAAAGCCAGGTTCCTCAGTGCAAAAGTAGTAGCAAGCACAGCCCCCTGAGCAATGAGACTGGAAAGCGTGGACAGATGGGAAGCATTGGTACATGAGAGCTGCCAGGGCAGGGGGCTCTTAGCACTCATGCATTGGGGTGTTCTTCAAAGGGTAGAATCTATGTCTAAT
This sequence comes from Pteropus alecto, assembly GCF_000325575.1. Taxonomy (NCBI): domain Eukaryota; kingdom Metazoa; phylum Chordata; class Mammalia; order Chiroptera; family Pteropodidae; genus Pteropus; species Pteropus alecto. The sequence continues at coordinate 9,344,481 of NW_006436812.1, forward strand.
GTATGCAGTTCAGGAAATACTAATAGGGATCAGAACCCCCCGCCTCTCCCGAGTCCTCTAGAGCCAGGCCAACCTGGACTTGTAGCCATCTAGCTGTGTGATATTTGAGCCAGTTACCTAACCCCTCCGTGCCTTGGTTTCTTCATCTGTAGAATAGACTCTGGCTCCTCAGGTTGTTGGATTACTCAATGTAGGTAAAGCATTGAACCCAGGGTCTATAGATGGGGAAACTGAGAGAAGCAGAGACTTGCTGTAAGCCACACAAGGCAGAATGGGGAGCACCTAGCATAGAACCTCAGGGTCTCAAGCCTCTTTCTCCCCATCCCTACTCCCAGGGCCAGTGTCAGTGGCGGCAGCCCCCAGGAAAGGAGATCTATCGCAAGAGCAACATCTCTGTGTACGAGGTGGATGGCAAAGACCACAAGGTAAGCTAGTAGGGGTGAGTACTGGCACCTCCTGGGCAATCTTCACCATCATCCAAAGATAGAGGCCAGCCTTAGAATGAGCTCCACCGGGTAAAGGCCTGTGGGATCATCCTTAGCCGGACACTTGGCCTTTGGCTGGTGCATAGTGTAAACACATGCCCCTGTGATGCCAGCCTCCGGGACCAGGTTTCCATTCTTTCCCTGAGGACTTTTCTCCTGATGGGATAGTTTAGGTTTGGGCAGTCTGGAATTCAAGTGGAATTCAAGATTGCCATGCCTGAGGCTGCTTCTATAACCACTTTCTCTTTCTGCCTGAAGAAAAGCTATTTTTTTCCTGGGGGCGGGGGGGGGGAGTGCTGTTTTGTGTAAGATTTCCTTCCTGAGAGCTCTAAGTCCGATGGTTGAGTTCTTTGTTCTTGGCAGAGACTCCAGTGGGGCAGGGGGCGCCTTTAGGACCTACTTTACTGTCATCGAGAACCTGGCCTTTGCTTAGTCAGTCTGAGGTTCTCCTCAGATGTCCCCATTTTCCATGGAAGGGCAATGGAGTGTAAGGCTTCTGAGGGGCTCTTGGCTTCAAATTTGCCTCTCACTTTCTAGCTGACCTTGAACGAGTTACTTAACATTGTTTGTTCCTGTTTCCTCATCTCTGAGACAGGAGTCATGATAACATTTACCTGAGAGGGTTGTTAGTGGAGTAACTGAGGCAGGAATGTCATGTACTTAGTATGATGCCTGGCATCAGGCAGGTGCTTAGTAATGGGCCTTCATTATTTTTAGTAACCTGTTGAGTCTCATCAGCTTGGTGATAGCTTGGGGAATATCCATTCTGAGCCCAGTCCTTGCCCACTGCTCTGCCTTCCTGAGTGCCAACAGGGGGAATGGCAGAAAGAACTCCAGCAGGAGACATGGGTGTTTTTGCCAGCTCCATCTTCTGCCAGCTTTGAGGTCTCAGGCCTCAGTCTCCTAAATAGATGGGACTAACCACGCTGGGCTTACAGTTTTTGGGTCAAATGAGAGTAGATATAAAAGGTGTCATACACCAGAGGGATCCTTGATCTGTGCCACAAAGCCAACTTTAACGTCCCATTGTTTCTCCTGATGTTTGTTTCTGGCCTTGGGGTGCCTGGGCCTGTAGCAGGGCAGCTGGTGAGGATCAGCAGAAGAGTATCGCCAATGGGCAAACTACTCAGGCTTCAGAGTCAGGCTCGAGGCTTGTACAGTCAGCAAACATTTACCAAACACTCAGCTTTGTGCTTAGCCTGTGCTAGGTGCCGAGGACACAGCCTTGAACAACATGGGATTGAACTGCACGGGTCTCTGTACATGTGGAAACCTTATACTGCTGTTCTGGTGAGAAGCCCGCTTCCCACTGGCATCTCTCTGGAGCCTGGCACTTGCAGAACAGGGCAGGAGCTCCTGCCCGGGCGTCAATGGGCTCATTGTACTTGCTTCCTGAGCCTGCTTCCACCTCCTTCACCCCTCAGATTTACTGTCAGAACCTGTGTCTGCTGGCCAAGCTTTTCCTGGACCACAAAACATTGTACTTTGACGTGGAGCCTTTCGTCTTTTACATCTTAACTGAGGTGGACAGGCAAGGGGCTCACATCGTCGGCTACTTCTCTAAGGTGCTGGGTCGGGAAGCCCAGGTTGAGGGAGGGTGGAGAATAGGAACTGGAGTAGGGGCTGAGCCTCCCTAGAGTTTCTGATCTCTCACCACGGTAGGAGAAGGAGTCTCCAGATGGGAACAACGTGGCCTGCATCCTGACCCTGCCCCCCTACCAACGCCGTGGCTATGGAAAGTTCCTTATTGCTTTCAGTGAGTGGCTCCTGGCCTGTCCAGGATGGGACAACTGTTGTGGGGGTGGAATGCCAGAGCGGAGCTGGGTTTTCAGGACTCTCCTTTCTCCCACTGCCAGGTTATGAGCTATCCAAGCTAGAGAGCACAGTAGGCTCCCCTGAGAAGCCACTGTCTGACCTGGGCAAACTCAGCTACCGCAGCTACTGGTCTTGGGTCCTGCTAGAGATTCTGCGAGACTTCCGTGGCACACTGTCTATCAAAGACCTTAGGTGAGGGCCCTGGTCCCCAACCCTGTCCAGGGCATGCTGTCTGTCCATCAAGGACCTCATGAAGCAGGTTTCCTGGAACCCTTAAAGAGGGAAGAGTAACTCCTAAGATTGGCCATGATCCTGTCTCCTTGTCCCCTTTTGCTGTCCCAGCCAGACCCCACAAGGGAACTCTCCCAGCATCTGCTCCATTTCTTTATGCAGCCAGATGACCAGTATTACCCAGAATGACATCATCAGCACCCTACAGTCCCTCAACATGGTCAAGTACTGGAAAGGCCAACATGTCATCTGTGTCACACCCAAGCTGGTAGAGGAACACCTCAAAAGTGCTCAGTATAAGAAACCACCTATAACAGGTAGGTGGGGGGCTACCTAGGGCGTGTGTGGTGGGGGTAGGTATAAGGACTACTGAGAGCCGAGGCCTCCTTTTTGCTGTCATATGATCCCAAACCAGTCTGACCAGCTCCCAGCACCAAAGCCTGGGGCAGACTACTCATGCCTGGGTTTCCCTGCCCCCTCCCCAGGACTCAGTCTGCTCTTGTTTTCACCTAGAGGTGAAACCTGGCCTGGGCCCAGAGGCCGAGCCCTGCCTCTCATGCCTCTTTTCCCCACAGTTGACTCTGTCTGCCTCAAGTGGGCACCCCCCAAGCACAAGCAAGTCAAATTCTCCAAGAAATGAGTGGCCTGTACCCCTGCTGCTAGACCTGCACCTCCTTGCCCCTTAGCCTGTAAATATGTACAAACCTGTTTCGTCATTTTTTAAATAAAGTAAGTTCTCCTGGTGGCTCTGGACTTCAGAGGTGGGAGGAAGAGGCCAAGAGCTGATGTTCTTCATGGTATGTCTCACACACACAGCCAACTGTGCTCAGACCATTTTACTCCTTGTAAACCCCCACCCCAGATCCAAGCCCAAGCCCAGTTCCGGTGGGGGCTCAGTCCTCCGGAGTCCAGGAGTTGGGGTTCAAGCGGGGCATGGCAACCAATGGGGCAAGATTGAGGCCTTTTCTGTCCTTGAAAACATGCTGTCCAGAGGCAGCTGTGGCCCAGAAGACAAGAAGAGGGTGAAGTGATGGGGCTTATCAGATGGAGCAGGTGGGGCACTGGAGCCAGCCCTTCAGCAGCAGTCAGCTGGGAAGCTGCCCAGTCTTCTAGAAACAAAAGAGCCAGGGCCCATTTTCTTAGCTAAGGGTCCTTGGGGGCTCCATAGGAGCCCAACCAATAGGCTTGTGGGGAACAGCTGGCCAGAAGTTCTAGCCAGTACATAGGCAGTAAAACTCTAGACTATGGGTTGTAGTCCCAAAGAACAAACCCAGGAGAGTGGGCTCAAAAGTCAGGATGGTGCCCTGGATTCCCATAGGGTCCTGGGAGGAAGGAGTGACTAAAGCCAGGCCTCAGTCCCAAAGAGTAGCAAGGAGGGGTCATGTCCATTCCTGGGAATGCAGATGTCTGTCCTTGGGTGTGATATGGCAGTCCTGGAAGCAGGGTCAGCAGCTCAGTACTCCCACCATGGGTAGAGGAGGCCCAGGGTCAGGGCTAGTGGCAGCAGAAGGATGGGCCCCAGTAAACCCTGGGCCAGGGCAGAGTTGAAGGCCAGATGTTTGCTGCAGAGGTTGATATCGGGCTGGGACTCTTGGAATTGAGGGAGCACACGAGGCTGGAGCTCTGCCACATGGCGGTGAATCCAGGAGGCATAGCTGGAGGTCAGAGTGTACACACCCGGCCTGTTGGGGGCCCCACAGGCATCACCCCAGCTCACAATGCCCGCCAGGTACCAGAGGCCCCCAGCAGGGCATGAGAGTGGGCCCCCAGAGTCACCCTGAGGAGAAAAGCCATACAACAGCTGTCAGGACCAGGCCCCAGGCCTCCAGTCACATATGCCCTCATTTCCCAAGATGCACTTGTCTCATGTCTTCCACTGGACCCCCTGTATTTACCTGGCAGGCATCCATGCCCCCCTTCACGTAGCCAGCACACACCATGTCCTGCTGGATAGAGTGGGGCTCACTGGGCTTGGCGTCGATATTGTACAGGCAGTTACATGTTTCACGACTGATCAGTGGTACTTGAAGTTGCTGTAGTGGCCTGGGGGCCTGGAGGCTCACTGTGGGAGCAAAAGATGCTTAGCCAGGGCCTCCTACTCTGAGTCAGTCTCCCTCCATGCCTCTAAACATCAGCGTCCAGCTCACCTGAAGGGGCCACATGGCCCCATCCAGTAACAGTACATTGGAGGCCATTGGGGAAGGAGGCATTGGCTGCAGGGAGGCAGATGGGCCGGATATAGCGGGAGAAGGTGATGGGGCTGCTGAGATGGAGGAGTGCAATGTCACCCTGGGAGCCCTCGTGGCGGTAGCTGGTGTGAAGGATGATCTGTGCCACGGTGCGGACCTCAGCCTCAGGGGTGTAAGCGTCCAGCTGGTGGGCCCCCAGCTTTACCTCGTATTCTTCCTTGTAGTGTTCCCTGCGAGCAGTGGGCAAAGGCTGGGACTCAGGAGACTTGTCCTGGTTCCTTGATCCCGGTTGCCTTGCAGCATCCAACCCCAGATTCTGATCCCAGGCAAAGGACCATTCAAGCCCCAAACTATGCCCTCGTTTTATCCTCTGACCTGTTACTTCTGGCCTTCATTCCTGATTGGTCCTTTCAGACTTTATTGATACCCCTGGACCCAACACAAACCTGACCTCTGACCTAAACTGACCCCTGAACTTTGACCTCCAGCCCACTTTTGACTTCCCTGCCCAGCTGGTACCTTGGGAAGCAGTGAGCAGCCGACAGCACCCACTGCTCAGAGACGAGAGAACCGCCACACACGTGGATGCCATCATAGATGATGCTGACCTGCCAGGGCCACTGGCCTGGGGCTGCACTGCTACCACCTGTGATGCGTGCTTGGGAGGCCACACCGCAGGAGACTGCCCAAGGAGGAAAGGGAGGGAGTCAGGCCCTTCTGGGGTCCCCACACCAGGTTCTTAGCTTGGTTTCGACCTTAGGAAGAGTACACAGATGCCAGCCACCCCTTTGTCACCATCCCACAGCTTCCCAGGCATGGTCAGTTTTGCTGCCTTGCCATCCTTGACCCATTACCTAACTCAGGTCTCATACAGCTTCCTTCCTCTCAGGTCTTCCTGCCTTCCATTCAGCCCATTCCTTATAAGTCTGAAGATCTTTATAAACAAGAAATCTGGCTGGCTCATAACTGTTTAAATCCTTCCTTGGTTCTACACTGCTATTAAGATACATTCCAGGCCTTCCATGACACTGCCATCTATTCCAGCTATCCCTCTAGCCATCCCCATCACAGACAGGGGGCCACACACACTTGTTCGCTTCTAGATCTTGGCTTATCCAGGTCACTCTACCTGGAATACCTTTCCTCATCCCTTCTTTGCTCAGCAAACTCTGATTTGCCTATGGAGGCTGTTCAAATGGCAGCCCCTCCTTAGCCTGCCCTGACCTGCTTAGGCAATACACTGGAGTTCCCAGGGCCTGACACTGCCCAATCACAGGATAGTTCTGTCTGCTTCAACCACACCAACCTGGGCACTCCCTATAAGGGTAAGGACTAGAGCAGAGCCCTATGACCCCAACGCATAGCATAGGGCTGGGCACACAGATAGAGTAGTGGATGTGTATTGAACAAAGGAATAGAACAGCGGGGCTCTCATGGTGCAAAGGCTGCCCCGCCCCCACAGAGGCCAGCTGTTAGGAACAGGACCCAAAAGCCCTTCACAAAGTCACCTTCCCAGAAGCAAAGAAAACTGCCTAGACAGGCTCCTCCTCCTCTCTCCATAATAATGACAATAGCTACTATTTAGTGACTGTTAAAGCAATGCGAGGCCCTGCAGGGGCTTTCACTTCCTCTATCTTCTGCACTCCTCACAAGATACCAAGAGATAGACATCAACTTCAGTTTAGAGGTGAGAGGACTGGCCAACCACACAGCCCGTAAGTGGTGAAGCCAGGACTGAAAACCTGACTCAGTCTGATGGTGTGCCTTTGAAGAAAGGAGACCTTCATTTCCCCCAAAACAACCCACCTTTGGAGTCAGACCCAGCTCTGCCATTTGTGTGCCTTTAGGCAAGTCAGTTCTCTATACCTCATCTTCTCTATCCCTAGAATAAGGGTTATAATCTCCGTCTCACAGAGCTATTGGGGGGACTTAAATAAGACAATAACGGGTGGGGTGAGCCAGCCAGGCCGAAAGAGGGTCAGGCACTCATTAAACATTCCATGGGAATCTGAAT
>NW_006436812.1:9351792-9358910 GCF_000325575.1 Pteropus alecto
GCCTCACTCACCTTCTGCCCTGGCCCCATCAGCTCCTGGAGGGCAAGAGAAAGAGGGAGGAGTAAGCAGGGAGACTGAAGTCTTCAGATTCCTTAGTGCCTGCCATTTCTTTGGACAGCTGCCCCCGGCCCCCTTAAGGACGCCAAAGCTGAAGGGAGAGGGAGTGGCCAAGAGCCTAGGGAGCCCGGTGTTCTTGAGCCCAAGATAAGGGTTGCACCCCAGAAAAGAGTTTATACCCTGAGCCCTGTTCACCACCCCTCCCCACAATCCTTGCCCGCACATAGTCACTCACCTAGCTCTGACTGGAAAATTCCAAGCAAAAGCAGAATGGCCACAGCCTCCAGCTGCCTGGGCTCCAGGCCTGCTTTCAGGGCCATGGCCCAGGACAAGGGCCCCTGGGAAGACACCAGGCCCGCAAGCCCCAAAAGCATGCCTCACTCACCTTCTGCCCTGGCCCCATCAGCTCCTGGAGGGCAAGAGAAAGAGGGAGGAGTAAGCAGGGAGACTGAAGTCTTCAGATTCCTTAGTGCCTGCCATTTCTTTGGACAGCTGCCCCCGGCCCCCTTAAGGACGCCAAAGCTGAAGGGAGAGGGAGTGGCCAAGAGCCTAGGGAGCCCGGTGTTCTTGAGCCCAAGATAAGGGTTGCACCCCAGAAAAGGGTTTATACCCTGAGCCCTGTTCACCACCCCTCCCCACAATCCTTGCCCGCACATAGTCACTCACCTAGCTCTGACTGGAAAATTCCAAGCAAAAGCAGAATGGCCACAGCCTCCAGCTGCCTGGGCTCCAGGCCTGCTTTCAGGGCCATGGCCCAGGACAAGGGCCCCTGGGAAGACACCAGGCACTCAAGGGAAGGAACTGAGGACTGGCTTAGAAGGCAAGATCTCGTTGGACCCAGAGGGGAGGGACAGGATCCCAGAATACAGGAAGATCGGAGTAAGTGTCCAAGGCTGGCTTCGGAAGTGGGGAGCAGGCGCAAGGGGAGACGCTGGAACCTTCACAGCTGTCAGTGAGGACGCATCTCCGGCACAGCCTGGTCACGCAGAGACCTTCCAGAGTGACAGCTTCTAGGAGAAAGGCACCTACCTGCCGGCCCCTCCCCTGGCCCCGCCCTCACTGCTCAAGTCTGCCAGCTTCTCTTGCCACCAAAGTCCTGAATCCTCTGAGACCCTGGGGGGTATGTGTGTGTGTGTGTGGCCGCGCAGCTGGGGGGCGGGGGGGTGGTGGCGGGTGACTGATCCACTGGAGAGCAGCCCCAGGCAGGGCTGGAAACTGGAAATCCTGATGACCCAGCTCCTCATAGGGCCACCCAGCTGCTCTTGGCCTCAGGTCTTTCAGGTCTCCCAGACCAGTTTTGACCCTCAGGGCTTGGCCCAGCCTCTGTTATCATGGGGCCACAGCCACTCCTACCCTGTTCCCTCCTTAGGTCCCATATCAAGCCTAGGACATGGGGTCTGCCCCATGCTAGGGGCCGTTTTCTGTAGAGCCTGCAGCCTCATATGTGTGGTGAGGCGTGGTGAGCGTGTCTGGCAATGCCAATCATCTCACAAATATTCACTGAGTGCCTACAGTGTTCCAGGCACAGGAGACAACACAGACACTGTCCCTGCCTTCCCTGAGCTCACCCTGAAGTAAGGATGACGGGCTTGACTCAAATAATCACACAAGCAATTATAGAATAATTTCAAACTAGGAACTATGATGAAGAAAGAAAGGAAGCTCTGGAAGCCATACACAGGAACTTGATATAGGCTGGCATCCAGAAGGAAGTACCTTCAGAACTGAGACCTAAAAAGGGTTATGAAAAGGTGTTAGCAAGGCAAAGATGGGGGAAGAGTGGTTTAGGCAAAGCATTCTCAGATGGAGGGTGCACGTGGCCCAGGTTCAGGAAAAGAAGAACTGAGTGACTGGGTCAGGAGTCAGGCACATCCTCTATGAGCATATGAGTCTGTGAGAAATTGCGAATGCATTTTGGTTTCAAGCTTCAGAAAAACAGCCCTGCTTCCCCACATACCTTCCATAGACTAGGGGTCTGGACCTCTGGGCCAAGACTTCAGTGCCCAAGCTAGAGAGCAGGAAATTCCTGAAGTGGGTGAAGGGATCGAAGCTGACTCTCAAAGGGGTCTAAGCTGGGGAGGTGGAGCAAGACACTGGGCATTGTGAGTGTGTTTGGGTAGAGAATGGGGTATGTTAAATGTTTGTGGGGGATGGCATATGGGTGACTGACTAGGTACAGGATGGGGATATGTGTCCTGTGGAGATTCAGGGACCTGGCAGCTAAAGATAAGCCTGGCCTTTTAAGAACTTCTGCCCATCTCCCTAGTCTCCCAAGGAGAACTTCCAGCTGCCCTCTATGTCTCTCCTCCCCCATCCTCTGCCTACTCAACTCAGAGATTTGATTCCAGACCCAGAGGTGACCCCTCTGCTACCCTCATCAGCTGGCTTCCACCCCAAGGACCCCCCTTCCCCAGGTCCCCATTTGTCCTTTTTCTGTGTTCAAACATCATCTCTAAGACCCTTTCCTGATGCCCAGCCAGGGGTGTCCATATGTATTCCTCACTACATAGGAAGCACTTCATGGTCTTATCCTTTAGACCCTAGCTATGCCATGACTTAGTAGTGGGACGGTAACATGCTTGAATTAGTGCAGGGAGATGCACCACGGAGTGGCGGGGGGGTGGTGGTGGGAGGCACTTACAAGGATGGTGATGGGTCCCAAACCTGGGGCCACTGGGAAGGATGTGAAAGTGGTGGACCCTTAAAGGGTACCCTTTAACCTTGAAGGGTGCCATGTGTGTGTACTGGGGATGCTGGAGGTATACTTCGGGGCATCATTCATCAGGGTGTGTAGATGGGGGCAGCTCCCTGTGGGTATAGGATACAGTAGGCAGACCCTAGACTCCCAGACTCCTGGGCCTTTGCTCTGAAGACCCTCACACTGTCCTTGCTCTGGGGGGAGGGGCAGCAGAGTCAGAACTAGGGCTAAAGTGTCCAGCAGGTGCTGGGGATGCTGATTCCATTGAGGAGATGACACACACCCAGCTGGCCACCCAAACTCCCCCACCCTGGGGCAGGAATGAGGGACAGCTGCCACGTTATCAGGGACACATTTCCTGGGAGCCCAACGCCTGACTCACAGTGGCCCAGGAGGGAGGGGCCTTATCCCTTGGGCTTCCCTCTAGTACCCCCAGCCTGCCCTCAGCAATGCCACAAGGCCCACGTATCTGTTTACACCTTTATTGGCTGATCCTGCTGCCCCCAAGAATTCCAGGGCACAAAATAGCTGGGCACTGAGACGCAGTTATGGGAAGCCAGTGCAGTCTAGGTGGGTGGGGAGCTCTGGAGGAGCAAAGGGAATAAAAACCAGTTAGGTCACATTCCAGCCCCACTGGGGTGGAAGTGGAGGGCTGGAGGGGATGGGGGAAGGACAAAGGGAGGTGGCCCAGGGACCCAGGCCCCTCAGCCCTGGATTAGGGGAGTCAGTAGCAGCAGGAACAGAACAGCAGAAGAGGAGCCTGAGGCCCCAGCCATGTCTAGGGGGCAGAGGTTGCTGCCTTCAGGGAGCCAGTAGGGGGAGCCACTGGGGGGCAGGAAATGGGCCTCTCCCACTGTATGGGAGAGCCAGGCCTCTTCAGGGCCAGTGGTGGCAAACAGCTCCCGGCTTCCTTGAATAGCAATGCCCACGAAGACCCAGGAGCCTCCTTCAGTCTGGCACAAGAGCAGAGGTGCTGAGGCCACCTGCAGAGTCAGAGCAAAAGCCAAAGGGTCTCTTACTCTCGCTCCTGGTTCCTTGTACCTTCTTCTAGGGTCCAGCCTCAAAGTACTGCTTCTTCCCATTTGGGGCCCACTACCTGAGAATTCCAACCCTGTTCTCTCTCTAGGGTCCAGCTGCCCAGCACTGCATCTCCCCTGCCTGGACCAGGATGCCCAGGCACCTGTACCTCACACCGGTCTTCTTGCCCCTCTGCATACAGGACACAGAGAGTCCCAGGAGTCAGGATGCCCTGATAGAGGCAGTGACAGAGTCGTGATGTCAAGATGGAAACAGCAGCAGCCACGGGGACTAGAGAGAGGAGAGAGGGTTGTCCCAGGAATTCTTGCCTCCAGTCACTTCTCACCTGCAGGATCCAGGGATCTCACCTCGGTCCTGGGGATCCTTCCAGCCCAACACCCAGCAGCTGGCCCCCAGGGGGATGCCCCCTGGGTGAAGGCAGATGGACAAGGCTGAAGGGGAGGGCTCTATCCGGGAGCTCATCTCTAGGAGGGCCAGTGGGGGGCGAAGTCCCAAGTGCCGGGGCAGACGGATGCTGATGACCAACCGGGATACCTGCTGGCCCTGTGGGAGGGGGCTGGCCCCTGCCCGGCCCAAGTATACTTCAATGTAAGGTACTGTTGTAGAGCCTGGCCTGTTGGAACAAGACCCAATGTCACCTCCTGTCCACCCTCCCACCATCACCCTCTTGCTGATAAAGTCCTTCCCAGTCCCGGGAAAGGGTGGAATGAATCTCCAAGGTCATTCCACTAACTCCTTTATTGTTCTTCCTTCCAAATCTCTTTTCTGTCTCAAAACATTTCACAGCAGTTCCCCTGTGCTGTAAGAACCCTAAGGTAGACTGTCCCACTATTGAAAGGGTCCTTTGGCCCATCTCCCAATTTTCTCCTCTTGCCCAGGAGATAGGTGAGACCCACCTGAGGACACAGTGAGTGGCTGCCAAGACCCAGCCTGGGGCCACGAGGATCCCAGTGCAGACTCGATCACCAGCAACATGTACCTCTGCCATCCAGGGCCACAGGAGCCCCATCGGACCGGGCTCTGGCCGCAGGCCACAGGCTAGGGAGAGGAGGTGACCACCTCAGCTGACCCCAGAAGTCCCTACCATGGATCTAAGCATCCCTCAAAACTAAGCTTCAAAGGCTCCCCCCTCACCACCATGCTCTGTGCGGGGTGGACAAATCTGTGTTTCAGTCTCCTCTCCCTCAGAGCCCCAGTCCCAGGCCAGCTGGTCCTCTAAGTAGGCTCCCTGAGTCACATGGCCGATCCATGGGCCGTGGGTCTGCAGAGGGTGGAAGGCTCTGGGACGTAGGCAGCCACTGGAGAAGTCTCTGATTCCAGCCAGGAACCAGGTCCCCTCCTCCTGGCACAGAAGGCTCCAACTTGATTCGTTCTGCAGCAAGAGAATGTGTGTTACCAATCTGTGCGTGTGTGTAAGTTGATAGAGGATATTAAAGGCCCTGGGGCTTTCCTGGACTTCACATTCTTCGGTTCTCGGACATAAGTTCCCACTTCCTCCAAGCCAGGGTCCAGTACTAATCAGTATAAGAAGTCAGCCCTCACTTTACGATTCCCTTGAAATCCCGGGGTAAGCGAGAAGGCCCGACAGCGCCCAGGACCAGCTTCAGGTCCAGCTTCAGGTCCAGCTTCAGGCCCCTCCCCAAAGTCTTCCAGGGCTAGACTCCGCCCCCAGGGTGTTCTGGCCTCGCTTTAACCCCGTCTCCGCCTCCAGCGCATTCAGCCTAGATCCCAGTCTCTCTCAGGCTAGGTTGCCAGCCCGCTGGGCCTCTCTCGGAGTCCTACGCAGACCCGTAGGCTCCGCCCCCGCCGCTTACCCAGCAGTGGCCCGCCTCCTCCTCCTCCTCCCGGTAGGCGGGGCAGAGCTTGTGCGGCGGGTGCCCGGGCGGTGGAACCAACGCCCCCTGGCGGCCGTACAGGCAGTGACACCACCAGCCGCTTAACAGCTCCGCCTCCAGCAGCGCGGTGGGGCCAGACGCAGGTCCTGGAAGAGAAAATGGTGGGAGCTCGCGCCGCGGTGCCGTTTGGCCCCGCGCCATCCCGCCATGCCCCGCCCCGCCCCTCGCCGGGCCCCTGCTCACCGCCGCTGCCCCAGCGAGCCAGGCGACAGCGGCTTCCCGGCAGGAAATAATGTTCTGGGTGAGGTAGGCACACTGGCCGCGGGCCCACGCTCAGGTTCACGGGCGCGCGCAGCTGCAGCAGCGCCAGGTCAGAGGTGTCGTCCCAGGAGGCGTTCTTGTGAGGCACGAGGCGCGCCACCTGTTCCGGGCGAGGGCGCGAGGGCAATAGCACGCGCCAATTGTCCAGGTCGCGGGGCGGGCGGTCTGTGCTCCTGGGGTCGAGGGATAGAGACTAGGGACGTGGGCCGGATCTTGCACATTCGGCTCGGAATCTCGCACCCCTGGCTTAGGCTCCATATCCCAGGCTAGTATCCTGCATCCCAGGCCTGGGAAATGCTCACCAAGACCCCCGCATCCTTGATCAAACATACTACTCCTTTACTCGTCCCCAATGGGCTGGAACCCCGCTTCGTGAGTTGGACCTTACACATCCTAAAGAGACCCCTTGCACTCCAGATTGAGGTGCCCCCCACTCTTATTGCACAAGGGTTGGAGCCAGGTAGTGTCTCAGGCCAGTGGGGGGAGGGCAAGAATCTGTCTGACATGTGGGTTTTTCACTCACTCCAGGAAGCAGCTGGCAGGTACCAAGACCCAGCTTTCAGACACCAGCGCCCCATGGCAGGGTTTGGATCCTGGCACCATCACCTGAGCCTCCCAGGGCCAGGCCCCTGGCTGTGGGGCTTTCCCGCACTCTAAGGGGTGAGAAGCCTGGGTCAGGGGACCTCTTGAACCCCAGCACTTTCCACCCCAACTCAAACCTCCCATGTCCTGCCAACTCCCAGAAGTCCTGCCCCCTCACCTGGCAGGGTGATGGTGCAGTTCTCATCCTTGAGCTGCCAGGGGCCTGACTGGAGCTCTGGGGACTGGCTGGGAAAGACAGGCTCAGACTCTGAGCCCATCACCTGTTCTCGAATCCAAGCCTCATAGGAAGCCACAGCAGTGAAGACTCCTGGCCGGTTCCTCCGTCCACAGCCAAAGCCGAAGCTGGTGATTCCTGCCTGGAACCATCGGCCGCCTTCCTCACAGACCAGGGGCCCCCCAGAGTCTCCCTGATGATAGATGACTCAGTGTCAAGGGGTCAGCTCAGGGACACACCAGCTTATCCTGGGCCACCTTGCAAAGTTTCTACACCTCTTCATGTTGGTCCAACATACAGCCACCTTCTCCTAGGAACCTGCTTTGTCTGTGTTGTCTTCTGTTTTTTTTCC
>NW_006436812.1:9358924-9365947 GCF_000325575.1 Pteropus alecto
AAAGGCTGATGAACAGCCAGCCAATGCCAGGAGTACCAAATTAATGCATTAAAGGCCATGCTGGACAGGCCTGCAGGTCTCACTCAGAGCCAAATGTTCAATGAATAGTTCAAGTAAATGCTGTCTTAGTTTTCTAAGTTCACCTAGTTATTAAAGTAAATCAGAGGTGCCAGCATTGAGGAGGCAGAGGCTGTTAGAAATATGGAATCTAAAAGCAGCAAAAAGAGAGTTTGAAAGCAAGTAAAGAGGAAGAACTACAATGCACAGACACTAAAACAAGGGTTCTGGGTCATTTAATGCTTAGGGGCATTGTCCCTAAAACATCTCTATTCCAAGTCAGGCATCCCTGTAACCTGAATGAGGTCACAAAGAAGGCTCAGAATCATCTGTGCTGTCCAATATGGTAGATACTATTTTAGTTATAATTAAATAAAATTAAAAATATAATTTCTCAGTCACACTAACTGCATTGCAAATGTTCAATAGCTAATGTGGCTAGTGACTACTATCCTGGACGGTGCAGATACAGAACCTTTCCATCACTGTAGGAAGTTCTATTGGACAGCGCTGGTCTAGAGGAATTTGAATTGTTTGTAGTCCTGTTCAAGGAGGCAGAGGATTATATCCGTAGGTCCTGGAACCTCATAATTGGAAGGGACCCTGAAGACCATCTGGAATCCCCATCACCATGATGCATGCTGAGTGCCCTAAAAATGTGTCTTTGAGGAAAGTTTCTGGGAAAAATGGTTAAAATATACTATATTTTGGCCTTTGGTAGGTTATCTGGAAAATTCATTCTGTAAAGGATTAATTAATTTCAAATATAACTATTATCTACTAAGTAACAGGTGCTATGCTATGCTCTGGGATATAGGATTATAATAATAATAACTAGTACTTATTTAGCTCTTACTAAGGACGATGCACTGTTCTGAGTACTCTTATACATACAAAATTCATTTAACCATCATAACCACCCTATGAGGTAGGTAACACAGTCATCTCCATTTTCTAGATGAGAAAGTCTAGACATAGGGAGGTTAAATAACTTGGTCAAGGTCATACAGCTAATAAGTGGTGGTGCTGAACTTCAAACCAGGCCAATTCACTCCAGAGTCTGACACGTAGCCACTGCACTATACTGCCATAAATAACAATGCTTACTTGAGCCCCCAGTTCTGTCCATTTATAATCAATCCCATGCATTGGCAATCTTGTCCTCTTTTTGCAAATGAGGCTCAGAGACAGAAGAGAGATAAGATTTGCCTATTTCCCACACTGCTTCCTATTGGTTAGTGCTCTGCCTGGCCCTGTCAGTCAGGAGCAAGGGCCTCCCCTTACCTGGCAGGTGTCCCTGCGACCCTCTGGGTAGCCAGCACACAACATCCCTGGCAATAGCTGAAAAGTGAGGTTGAAGGGGCCGGGCCGGCTGTAGAGACACTGACAGGCGGCCTCTCCCAACAGCCTTAGCTCCACTTCTTGCAGCACCCAGGGGAGAGGCAAGGGGTCTGTAGGCAGAACCAGAGAGCAAATGCTTTGAGGCAGATATAGAGCCCCCTGTTCCCCAGGGCTCAGCTTTATCACTTTCAGCTGCCTCCTGGACATCTCTATCTAGATGCCCCATGACACTTTAGGCCACCACATCCAAAAACAATCATCTTCTCCTGCTCCTCTCTGTCCTTCCTGTATCCTCATCTCAGCAATGGCCCCATCAAGCACCCAGTGAGAGCTGCCATGGATGGTTGTGTACTGCACAAAGGTACCCAGCCAACAAAGGACACATGTGAGGGCTAAAATCACTAAGCTCTGAGCCTTGACATAGGCTGTGTTGGTCCTGGGAGAACACTCTTTTCAAAAAAGATGCCATATGTACTAGATGCAGTCCTATACCAAGTTGCCAAGCGTGGAATCTGGGTGTCACCTGTGACCCTGGTCTCAACTTCTCTCAAGTGAGTTTCCAAGGGATTTTTGCTTGTTATGTTCATTGACTATCTCTAATGCCTAACACAGTGACTGGCACAAGGAGGTGCTAAAAATATCTGTTGAATGAATGAAAGACAGACTGAATGAGGGTGAAGAGGTGATTAGGGATAAGACAGGAAGTGGGGAGTAGAAAGATGAATGGGGAGAAGATAGGATGGGAGGAAGGAGGATGGGAGGAAAGGCGGGCAGAAACTGACATTTGCTGAGAGCGTACTATACATACACCAGATGCTGTGCATTGGTGTTGGGATCGCCTAGGGTAAAAATATCTAAAATGCATTAATTACTGCTATGCTAGTCACTGTGTTATAGACTTTACGAGGATTTTCTTATTGAAGCCACGCAACAACCCCATGAAAGTGGGCACTATTTTCCTCAGTTTTCAGGGGGAGGAAGTCCACCTCACTCACCTTTTTCTTGTACGTCCCCCCAGCCCGTGGCCCAGCAGGTGGTGCCGTAAGCAAAGCGGTGCGAGGCCCTGGGCAGGCAGACTGGCCTCACGGCTGGACCCAGACTGGCAGGCGAGGCAAGGCGCAGGAGGGCCAAGTCGGCGCCCAGTTCCGCACTGCTGTAGTTGTCTGGCACCAGGATGGCCGCCACTGCGCGGACTTGCACGCCGTCCAGGGTCCCATCCTGGGAATGCACGCCCAGCAGTACAGACCACTCGGCCGCGGGCTCCAAGGTCCGGTTGCTGCACCAAGGCCGAGGAGGGCGGGGATTAGGTCGACAGGAGCGGGTAGACCTTTGTGGGGGTTAGGGGCTCAGAGTCTGGGAGAAGGTGGAGTCAATAGGAACCCAGGAGGGGAGGAGTCGGATCCACTTTTGGGGTTGGGGCGCTCGAGTTTGATATAGACTCCTAAAAGGGGAAAGAGAGGATCCAGTTTGAAAGCGGTCTATTGGAGACCTGGGAACGATGCAGTTCGGACTTGGGTATTTAGTGAAGTGGTGGGACCAGTTTGCTGGCAGCCTCAGCACACTCGGAAACAGAACATCCCGCAGAGCGCCTAACTTCGGGGAAGGGTGAGATGGTGGCGGTGGCTAGTCTCCAAGTTAGCCTTGAGTAAGCGGGGTCAAGGTGCCGGGCCGGCTCGGCTTTTAAAGGAGAGGGGCTGGACATGGGCGAATACTCACTTCACGAAACAGTGAGCTGCGGAGAGGACCCAGGAGGGGGCGATGAGGGAGCCTCCGCAGATGTGGCCTCCTCCGTGATGCAGGCTTACCTGCCACGGCCAGCTTCTCGGCCGTGCATCTGAGCCCCCCATGATTCGGTCAGAGGGCTCAGGGTGACCGCAGTCTGCAATGGGGTACCGTGGAGGTCATAGCCCGCCCCTGTCTCCCAGGACAGAGAACCAGGTAACTCAGGACAAAGCCCCATCCACCACCCCACTTCAGTTTGCCCCCCTGAACAAAGAACAAAGAGAATCTGGGCACTTGTAAGTTTCTGGTCATTTCTGCCTCTGTCATCACATAGCCAGCCTTAACCTCCTTTAAGATCTGAGCCCACCCCCACTCTTACCCCGACCCCCTTACCCAGATCTTCAAGTTCTTCTTGGGCAGGACTGAGTACTGAGAAAGGGTAAAGAGAAGAAGATACTGGTGACTTCCAGCCCCTGACACTACCCAGCCCTCATCTTTTTCTCCATCCTCCACCCCAAACCCGCCAGCACCCAATTCACTCCTATCTTTTCTGCCTCTGCACCTGACTCTCCCCAGTCGAGGTGCCTTACCTGAGTCCTCGAAGGCTCCTGGGATGGGGCTGATGGCTGGAAAGAAGGAGGCAGGAGGAGGCTGGAGACCTACACTTACAATGTGCCCTCCTTGACTCCCTCCCCTAGGCTTTACTGATACTCTATCTCTCCATGGCAGCCAGGTCTCCTTTCCCCTTCTTCTCATACACTATTCCTCTCCCTCTGACACATTACTCCCTCGTTTTTCTGATATCCCCCTCCCTTTTTTCTCCTCTGACACCGGACTTCCCACACAGAACCCAGGAGTCCTGCTTTCCATCTCCTCAGATGCTAGGACCCAGGTGCCTTCCAGCTCATCCCATCTCCTGAGGTTACCGAGTATCACAAGTGGGAGGAGCAGGTGCTGGAACATGGCACATTTGAGTCAGCTGGAGATACAGAAATGGGTTAAGGTCTGCTCTCTACCACAGCTCTGTCACTGTCTAGGCAGCCTGTGACTACAGATGGTTCTGAAGAGGCAGCCCCACCCTCCCTGGCCAGAGCCCATCTCTGGGAACCTGAGAGGATCTGGGGCTGGAAGGGTGAAGTAGGGAACCTGAAAGCCCATTCCAGAGCCCTGTTCCATCTCACATCTCTGGAGGCCCAGGGTAGGAGTGGAAGGCAGATGTCCTAATTCCAGGACACCTGTTGGGTGGGGGAGGGAGGAGTGAAGAACTCTGCGGGCAAAGACAGGAGATAGCCAGGGGCTGGGAGGTCAATGTTCTGTGTCCTTGGTGAGGCAGGGCTTCAGGTTAGCAGTGGCCCTTGGAACAGGGGAGGTGGCCCCTCATTGGCATGACTCACCTGAGACCTTACCTCTCTTTGAGGTGTGGCTACCCGGTGGCTTGGGCTTTTATTCTCACACAGCTCTGGTTACTGGAGTTGTTGGCCAGGTCAAGGAAGGGAGCTCTAGGAAATTCAATCCCATCTCAACAAAAGGATCACAGATTCCTGCAGGTTGGGCAGGGTGCAAGATTCTAGGAGGGGGATGGGCAGGCTGGGCAGGCTGGCAAGGCCAGAAAAAGATTCCACCCTTTTCTGCGTTAGAGTGAGTACTCTCAAGTGTTCTGTCACTTACTCTTTGTGTGGCCTTGGGAAAGCCACTCAGTCCCTCAGGGTATATCAATACAATCCCAATTAAGAAACATATGGCATCTCAAAGCAGAATTGAGGAAAGTTTAATGAAGGAACTATTCACAGAAAGTAGGCAGGGTTAAGGGCAACCAACAAGGGATGGTGAAGCACCCTAGGGCTGGCAATAATGGAGAGCCCTGCCTGAAGAGGCAAAGAGAGGGAGAAGTTACTGGAACCAAGAAAGAGAGAGCTGCAAATGTAGGTGAGGGCCAGCCAAGAAGAGTGCCTTCAATGGACTGAAACTTTTATCAATCTGTGGCGTGGCTGGGAGGGAGCTAGGAAATAAAAATCCCCATCTCACTCTCCTCCTACCCTCTGATCACCTTCCAGCTCCTCCCATCCTCTGAAACCTATCAGAAAGCAAAGAAGCCCATGATATGGCCCATAAAAGGCACTCCTGGGGAAACAGATCAGGATGTAGAAGGGTGGAGAGTGAAAATGGAGGGTGAGGAATAGAGTGAAAAAATAAAATGGAGTTACTGTGGTCAAGCCACTAAATTACTAACTTCAAGTGGTCTGAGGCAGAAATGTTGCAGAAATGTTGCAAAATCAGATCTATGAGAAACCAAGCATCACTAGGAGAGTTGGAGAACTTAGGTTTATTACTCTGGCAGTCCCAGATGAGCTAGTGCTCTGAAGATCCGGGCCCCAAGCTCAGATGCAACTTTGCTTTTATGGGGCTTAGTTGGCATGGGCCACTTGGTTAATTTGTCCTCAGATGGTTACAGACCGCAGGGGTTGCTATGGGTTACAGGAAGTTACAGAGCATGAGATTTTCAGACAGGAACTTAGGCAATACATCTGTTATCTAGACAGAGCAATCAAAGGAGAGAGTGAGTCTTCAGTTGATCTCGAGATCACTCTGCCCTTTGGCCTATGCAGCAAGCATGTCTACAGAAGCAGAACAAAGAGCTGATTATAAGGTTAGCCTTCTGGTGGAAAATTCCGCTTCATAAGGAAACAATTATTTTTGTTTTAACTGACTCTGGGAACTTAAGCTTTTGAACTTTCCAGTCCTGGGTCAATACCTGGATGCATATCAGTGCTTTTTGCATTAATGCCTGGACATACATTAAGCCTTCAGTTAATGATCTGAATGACCTCAAGAAGAAAATGTTCCATTGTCTAGGCCACTGGGTGTCTGATGAATAGTATCTTGGACCAATCCAGAGGTTAAAAATGCAGTACATTCTTCTCAAGAATGTACTTTTTACTATAAAACTCTCAGACTTTTCTTTCTCCTTTGGAAAACTCTGGGTATTGACTAGTAGTGTTTATGGTTTGCAAACCCTAAGACCCTTGAATAAATCTTTGCCATTTATAGCTAGCAAAGCCTCTTGACTCTTTTTGAGTACATTTGACAAGGGTCAAACAAAAAATATCTAAACACATATACCTATTTTTTTTAATCAATAATATAAGCTAATAATAATATTACTTTATTAGTCCAGTTTCCCTAGAAAGCAGAGGCCTAAGCAAAGCCTACATACTTGTGCTTTGCTAGGAGATACATTCTCAGAACAGCAAGAGAGAGGGGAAATGGGACATGATCTGGGAGGGCGGTAAACTTGGTGGTACTAGCTAACACAATCCTGGAGTTTCTAAGTCCCCTCAGGCACTCATTTATAGGCATTTGTCCCTCCAAGGAAAAAGAGCCAGTCTTTTATTCAACAAACACTCAGGAAAATGAGGCAACTGACATTGTTTAAAAACAGGAAAGGAGAGAAATTGTAGGGTGGCTAAAGCAAAATATGCATGCCATGAAGATCCTCACCTACAAACTGCTTGTTCTAATTCAGTAGTTCTCAAACATTTTGGTCTCAGGCCCTCTTTACACCTTAAAAATTATTGGAGTCCAAAAAGCTTTTGCTTATGTGGGTTATATTTATCAATATTTACTGTATTTGAAATTAAAACTGAAAAACAAACTATTTATTAATTCATTTTAAAATAGTAAATCTGTTACATGTTAATGAAAACCTACATATGATTCTCATATTTGCTTCTGCATCCAGTTTTTTGGGATATCATGCATCATGCAGCCTTTGAAAACCTACATTGAACACTTGGCATCATGAAAATAGTTTTAGCTTCGAGCGCCCCATGAAAGGGTCTTGGGGGCCCATCCAAGAGTTCAGAGACCATATTTGAGAATTGCTGCTCTAAGACAATAATGAAC
>NW_006436812.1:9365969-9401324 GCF_000325575.1 Pteropus alecto
GGACTTGCTCCTTTAAATGGCACAGTGGCTCGCCAAAGCAATGGATCTTGTGGGAGGAAGAGAGAACGCTTTCCCCTAGGGAGACAGATTGGAATTTCTGGGGTGTGTAGGTGCAGTTTGCAAAAGCTGCCCAGGCGATTCTGGTATTCCCTCCACCTTGAGATGCCCTTGTTTTAGAATCACTGCTCTCAGCTTCCTAACAGCAAACACAAAGAAGGAAACCCTAGAGGAGTCTCTAGGTACTAGGACAGAAAATAAACTTCTCCTGTACATTCTCATGGAGAGGACAATGTAATGAGATGGGGTAATGAAATGGTGTAATGGTGTAATGAAATCTTCCTCAACACATATTTATGGCAAAATTAGCAGAATTTCATAATGCTGATTTTTATAGTGCTACTTAATGTCAGCCAGTACCACCACAATCAAACTACAGTCAATCAAATAATTATATGGGGGGGTGCCTCTGGTCTGGGTAAGAGAGGCAAGATATGGATACACAGTTCTCTGCTGGTCTGATTAGCGGAAGGGGAAGTGCATTAGTTTTCTATTGCTGACACAACAAGTTACCATACACTTGGTGGCTTAAAACAACAGAAATTCATTATCTTACAATTCTGAGGGTTAGAAGTCTGACATGGGTCTTACTGGGCTAAAATTATAATGTTATTAGGGCTGTGTTCCTTCCTGGAGGCTCTAAGGGAGAATCTGTTTCCTTGCCTTTGCCGTCTTTGGGAGGATGCTCTTATCCCTTGGCTCATGGCCCCTATCCTCCATCATCAGAGGCAGCAACCTTTCATCTCTCTAGCCCCTTTTCTGTCTTCACATCTTTCACTCTGACCAAAACCAGGAAAGGTTCTCTGAGTTGAAGGACTCATGTGATCATACTGGGCTTACCTGGATTATCCAGGATAATCTTCTTATCTTAGGGTCTATACCCTTAATCGCATCTGCAAAGCCCCTCTTGCCACATGGGGTAAAAAATTCACAATTTCTGGGAATTAGAGTGTGTACATCTCTGGGAGCCATTATTTTGCCTACCACAGCCAGAGAATAGTGACTATTATGTCACCTGTCTTCTCAACATGTCCTGAAATCAAATTTTAGGCAGCCCTTTATATTCAGACGGGGAAATTGAGCCTCAAATGGCATCAATGTTGGTCTAGTTCTGCACCGGTAGTTCTTGGTCGCGCTGGCTGTGAATGCATATTGGTTTAATTTGGGCATTGTGGGGGTCAGGAGGGTGGTTTATGAAAGTGCTAATGTATATTCGTGGGAAGGAGCATTGTTTTTTATCAATAAAAGTTAACGCTAGCTATGGTAGCCACCAAAAAATGATAGCTGATGAAAATTCTGTATTTGAAAGTGAGTGGTTTGCAATGGGAAAACTTGTTTTCAAGAATCCTTAATTAAGAAGCACTAAGAAAAAGACAACTCAATTTAGAACAAGGCCAAAAGATTTTGTTTCAGTTATCTATTGCTGTGTAAGAAAATACCCAAAACTTAGTATAGTGACTTAAAACAAAATCCATTTTATTATCTCTCATGGTTCTGTGGGGTGACTGGTTTTCACTAGATGTAGATGGTTCTTCTGCTGGTCATGCTTGGTATATCTCATGCAGTTGCAGTCAAAAACAGCAGGGCCTGGAAACATCTGGAGGTTCACCTGGGATGGCTAGGCCTTTCTCCTTCTCCATGTAGTCTGAAGATCTGTCCTCTCCATGGTGGTGGTTTGCACATTGACCTCCACGTATGAAAGGCAAGGAGAGACTTGCCTTTCATACGTGGAGGTCAATGTGCAAACCACCACCATGGAGAGGACAGATCTTCCAGACCACCCAGATTGGTAGGTGAGAGAGTTAACAAGCCA
This sequence comes from Pteropus alecto, assembly GCF_000325575.1. Lineage (NCBI taxonomy): Eukaryota > Metazoa > Chordata > Mammalia > Chiroptera > Pteropodidae > Pteropus > Pteropus alecto. Next base: position 9,367,840 of record NW_006436812.1, read on the forward strand.
GGGAACTTACATATAAAGCTGTCTTAGGTGATCATAAGGAGCAGATCTCCTCACTTTCCTACTAGAATCTTAAAAGTTTATACAGAGGGTTCAGTCACGTATGCTGTCCAGATGGTCTCATTAACACATTGTTCTCTCAAAGCTGTGTCCTTTCAAATGGCTCCCTCTGTGGGACTGGTAGGCAGAATGTACATTCCAAGGACAGGGTAGGGGGTGAGGAGCCTCTTATTGCCTGGGTCCAGCTCGAAAGTCAACTGCCGGTCATGTCCTCTCGATGACCTCCAACACAAGGTCTCTCCAGCAAGGTAGCTGGACTTCTTACTGGTAGCTCAGAACTCCAGTGAGCTCCAAAGCAGAAGCTGCCATGCCTTCTTAAAGCTTAGGCCTGAAACTGACACAGCACCGTTTCTGCAGCATTCTATTAACTAAAGCAAATAACAGCCCAGCCCAGATTCAGTGAAGGAGAGGACTACAAAGGGCATGAATACTAGGAGGCATGATTTATTGGGGGTCATCTTTGAAGATGAGCCACCACAGACTTTAACAGATACTTCACAAAAAGAGGATGCCCATACATAGAATTCAACAAGTGCTCAATAAATGTCTTTTTGTTGTTGAAAATGATAAATATGTCTTATATCTGTAGTCTTTGTAACAAATCAGTCTCCTCACCCTTTAGGTTGACTGAACGAAATATTGCTCAGAATGCCCCAAGTAATATACATGCATGCATAAAGACCAACATATGAGAATAGAGTTTACAATTTAAATGGAAAAGAATTTGGATAGTTTTATGGTGGTAAAGATACAAAGCACTTAGACTTTCTAAAGTTTTTTTTTTACAACTCTGCCTCCTTGTGTTCATCCCAAGTCAAGTGAATCACTGCTGCCTTCTAAAGTGGGTTAACCCCAAAGCTCGTTTTAGTCCCCCTTGTGGAGGCTGTCTGTGGTGAGATCTCACAGAATAGACCCCAGTCCTGGAGCTTTGATATATAATAGCCTCCTGTAGCCAGCCTCCAGTCGTTTGCTGTGAATTACCCCTTTTGCTACTTAATCCCTTTTCTTCTTTAATTACAATGAGAGGATTGTGGAAGTTTGTGGACTAAGGATATAAGCACTGAGGATTTTGTGAGCTGAGGATTTTTTTTCTTAATTTTAAGGAAAAAAAAGAAGATGCCTAATTGCCAATACACACATGAAAAGTTATGCAACGTCACTTGAGAGAACTGGAAACTAAAATCACCAAGAGATATCAGAACATACCCATCAGAATGGCTAAAATTCAAAAGGCTGACAACACCAGATGTTGGTAAGAATGTGGAGCAACTGAAATTCTCACACATTGCTGTGGGGTGAGGAGGGTAGGTAGAAAATTGTTTGGCAGTATTGACTAAAGCTAAACTTATACCTACATTATGACTCAACAATCATACTTCTATGATTAGTCGTAAGAGAGGTAAATGCATCAAAAGACGTGAGCATAATATGGTGTCCCTAGCTGTTTTATTCACTAGAGCCCAAACCCTAAAACGACATAAATACCCAGTAACAGAAAATTTGACAAATAAATTGTGGTATATTCCTACAACAGAATACTATGCAGCAATAAAAAAGAATGAATTATTGGTATGTGCAACAACATGGATGAATATCAGAAATTATGATCAATGAATATGCATCATATTGTATGATTCCAATTATATGAAACTTAGGAACAAACAAAACTAATTCATGGAGATAGAATTCTGAATAGTGGTTACCTTTGGTGGAAGTGTTGACTGGGAAACAATACAAAGGAACTTGCTGAGTGCAGAAAAGTTCTCTATCTTGATCTAAGTGGTGGCCACTCCTGTGTATATGAATGCAAAATTTCATTGAGCTATGCCTTTAAAATTAGTATACTTTATGCACTTTATTATATGATCATTATATCTGCCTAAAAAGAGACAAAACACATTTGCCGTTAAGTGTATTCCAGGGTCAGTTAAGGAAAAACTAACTGAACCAGCTCCAAAAATGCTTTCCTAGACCACAAACTGGTAAAAGGTAGAGCATTACATTAGATGCACCAGGGCATGCATGCTATGTAGTCACTTAAAGTTTAAGCACAGTAATGAAATCCTGTAGCAATTGGAAAAACAATAAAAGCATGCTTAAGCAAAAGTTGTTGATATTACATTCCTGATAAAAAAGATAATTTCTTTTTAAAAACTTCAGTAGCAGGTTACTTTTTTCTGAATTGGCCTTTCCACTAAAAGGGTTATCATTGACCTAGGAAAAAAAAGACATTCTTCAGATAATCCTTAAAAAAATATTGTTTCTCGCAGCCAAGCTTTTGAAGGAGGGAGCAGGAGCCGGCTTCACAGGTTGAGGGCAGAGCCACAAACGCTCCACATCAGCTAAGCCTGGAAATACTGCATCTCCTTGTAAAAAGAGGACGCACAGAAATTGGAAGTCACTCCACTTCCAGTCAGGGCTGTGAAGATCTTGTGGGCCGGGCCATACGTATCCTCAGAAAAGAATCTGGGGTGTCTGTTCTAAAGCACACAAGAAAAGTTGCCATCACAGAGCAAGACTGCAAACATTTCATTTTGGAAAACTGATAAAACACATGTAACACCTACTAAGCTTGCCAGATAAAATAGATGTTCAGTTAAATCTGAATTTCAGCTAATCAATGAATACTTGTTTTTATATAACTAGGTACCATGAAATATTTGGGAAATACTTTCACTAAAAATTTACTTGTGTTTATCTGAAATTCAGACTTAATTGGGCGTCGTGAATATTTATTTGCTAAATCTGAAATTGGCCATATATATCGTCTTGCTACGTTACTGTGTATTCTCTGGAAGAATGAGACTTTCTGGAGTGTTCTCAAAACTAACTTGAAGTGGGGTCTAAAATGCACACTCCGCATTGCTTAAGGGAGTGACCCTCTCAAATAGGAATATTTGAGAGAGCATTGATAAAAGTTGAAGACATATTGACCGTAATCTGTACCAGAAGCCTGGTTAACTGGTATGATCAAGATGTTCCATCTGGTGCTTCCCCTTGTGGCAGGAAAAGTAACAGCTCCTTCTTCCATTTCACTGCAAAAGACACTCCCACCCCCTGCCTCCATTACTGGTCTCCAGAAACCATGCCGTGCCTCCCATCCTTTACCTCCACATAGCCCCCAAGCAGCTGAGGCTTTTGAAGTCAAAAATTGTCCCAGGACTCAGCACTTTGACCTGAAATGAGTAGCCCTACTTCAAAAATACCTCACTTTAATGAGAAGTACTATATGCCATTTGGAGGGTTGTTCCTGAAAAACAGAACGATCTAGGTTGGGGTCTGGGAGAGAGACTCTCTACCTCTGAGGAGAGCAGCTGTGGGGGTCTCCTGTGCAAACTGGAGCAGCCCCTGGGGGTGAGAGAGGAGTCCAGGAGAGGATGGGAGTGAGCCCCTGGGGGTGAGAGAGGAGGCCAGGAGAGGATGGGAGTGAGGGCAAGATTTTTTAGAAGCGGCTAGAGGCAATAAGGCCCTGACTTGGAGGTCTGAGCTCAGGACACTTTCTTGACCCCTCTTGGTAAACATGGGGTATTGGGCATGGTGGGAGCAGGTACTTGAACCATAGTAGATGTTAAACAAAAAACTTTCATGACCGAAAGCTTTTCTGAACAAAAGTGTTTATTGAGCCATATGCTAGCCAGAAAAGGACCAGGTCCTGGGGCATGAAATCTAAACCACCAACATGAGGGCTAGGTGGAAAAGACGACGCATGTCTGCAGTCCTGGAGTTGAAGGGCTCTTTTATGCATTATGCTTTTGGGAAGAAAGATATAAGTTGTTTTGAAAGAATTTAGCAGTCTGTAGGAAGAAATATTTATTATTCTTCATTGGTTACAGGCAACAGCTCTGAAAGATCACATATATGCAGGATGCGTTGGAGTCTGCTGGTCAGCTTATAGATGCCTGGAGGTTGGTTCAAAGCTCCAACATATATTCAGGAATGTGAGCAGTCCTTTGTTAATTAGCCCACAGCTAATAACTGATTATTCTTACCTCTTTCTCTTACTGCCTGCTGTAATTCAGTGTAGGACATCATAGAAGTTCTCTCTTGTCACAGATATTTCTCCAATAGCTTGTTTGCATTTTTCAATTCTAAACATTTAAAATGAGAGTGTGTATGAGGAGTAACAGAAACCCATTTAAACTATCTTAATCAAAAATAGGTATATTGTTATAAAGATATTGAGAGTTTCTTATTGACTCCCAAGAGCTCCCAAAGGACTAGAGCTACATGTGCTGGACTTCTAGATCTATACTGTCCGCTATAGAGGTCATTAACCACATGTGGCTTCTAAACTTAAAATTAATTAGAATTGAATAGAATTTAAAATTCAGTTCCTTAGTCTTACTATATTTTAAATGCTCAGTACCACATGTGGCTAGTGGCTACCATGACAGGCAGCCCAGATACAGACATTTCTGTCATTGCAGAACATCCTGTTGGAGAAACACTATTCTAGATTATTTTTCCAGTTTACAATAACCATTATTGCTATCTGCTGTCCTGATCCCCAGGAGTGGGGCCTTAGCTGCTATTAAATCAAATTTAAAAATTACCCCTGCTTAAAAACCTGTGGCTGCTTAGGGCTCTTATAATAAACCAAACCCCTCAGTAGGGCCTGACTAAACAAGTTCCTGACTGCTTTTTCCAATCATACACACCAGCCATTTTGAAGGACACAATCTAAGCTCTTTGGCCACTTCTTAATCTAGGACAATTGAGTCAAGTTGGGCCAATCAGTCAGGAGGGATGGTGGTCTGCTGGTGACTCTTACTAGCCCTGCCCTCTGAAGGATTGGTATGTCTCATAGTTATCTACAGCATCTGCTTTATACTTGGTTTTGGAATTGGGTTGGATCCCTTGATAGCTGAACTTTCTTATAAATTGTCTTAAATTTCTGATCACTAAAGGTCATTGCCTTGGTTAGGTTAGTACATGAACTGTCTAGGGTATGACAGGTCAATTTGTATGTAGCCCCAATCACCTCATAAAAGAAACCGTGTGGCTTTCTGATCCTTTTTTGCTAGGGACCATTCTGCAGAGGGCTGGATCTTGGGAGATTTTAAAGCAGCTAGGGATCTCCAACTTGATTTCTACCTTGCTTTTATAGTGACGGTCCAGAATGAGTCATCCCAAGATGTGCCTCTGTGGTATGCAGATTGTTTTGAGCTAAAGGCAACTTTATCTGCAGGCTCAAGAGAAACTTCTACTCTCTTCCTTAACTACCTAGAAGAATTTGAATTAGCGGCCTTGCGCATAAGAGATATCAAAGGTAATTTCTTTTGACCTATCTATAAGGCAGGGCAAACTTCTTTTTACTAATGGTCCACTCTCCTTATCTCAAAATGAACTTTTTAAGTCCCTAGGGCCTCTTACCTCATTCCTAGATCAGGATGTCTTATATAACCATTTTCCCTTTCTGTTTTTGAGCCTCTAGTGCATGTGAGGTCTCTGACTCAGGTATTCAGGATTCTCATACATGTATATATATATGTGTGTATATATATATATTCAATTTGGTTATTTTCTCTCACTAATCTGACATATGCCTATTTGATCACTAGACCTTGAGGGAAGAGGAAAATTTGTTCCTCTCTCACAGTATATATATATATATATTTGGCATGTTAGGGTTCAAATTTTTGCATAAACAAGTCAAGCAAAAACAAGTTTCTTCAGATTCTTTTGCATATTTGTCAGGAAGCCCTACATCGTTCTTCTTTCTTGGCCTTTCTGTCTTCTCTTTTGTCTTTAGAGCTGGACCCTAAAGCCCTGGGCCCTTGATAAAAGCAGTGATGCACAAATACTACCACAGCATTTTATGTTACCTTTTCATGAACCAGGTTCCAGTTTTTGGGATGGCCACTCTGTTCCTCTGGGACCTCTAACCCATTTGTAAGTGAAGTGCCATAGTGATGGGACAATTTTGCTCTTTGGTGTCACCATGACCACTAAACTCCTTACCCTGTGCCCATTCCATCTCCTGGCCCTGCCTCCTGGGCGGCTTTCTGTCCTTCTTATTCAGACTCAATCAGTGACCTGGTGGCCCTTTTCCAGCTGATCCAAGCAGACTTTTTCTTAGCAGAGCCCAATTATCTGCTCACTCTTTACTTTCCTAGTTCTGTTTACCAGGACAACTGCACAAAACCTGAGTGCCTCCCCCTACCCTGGGGCACTTTCTGTCCTGGGTGCTGTCCAAGGAAATAATAAAACAATATTTCTTGCTTGAAGCTTGTACATCTTGAAAGATGTGTGAAAGAGAAAGGGACACTTATTCATGCCTATTGTGGACCAAACAAGGTTCTAGGGAAAGTTACGTCACAGGGTTATCTGATTATAAATTCCTAATTGGGCAGGTCCTAGTTCCTAGTAAAGCCCCAGGCCTATAACTTCTTTAGCAAAGGGCTTATTTATCTTTACCTTGAGCAATCCTTGTCCATTGTTTCTGTGCATCTAAGTTAACATGCTTTTGAAATGTGCCCTTTCAGACCCTTCCTTCTAATACTACCCTGAAGAGAGCAATCCCCAGGTGACCGACCACCCTTAAGAGTTTAACTGTCCTATACTCTAATATCTGCCTTGCTTTCTCCCACCTTCAGGTAATCTTCCTTATGTTTCCTCTTTAATCTCAAACGCATAAAAGAACCTGTAAACTGTTAGTCTCAGCATTTACTTCAGGTTTGGATATTCTTACATCAACACTACTATCTTCCAAGCCTAGTATAGGTGATTTGCAAATGGAAAGATTTGATATTCACAAAGACCTAAGAGGTCACTTCCTTTATTTTTCTGCCTACAGTACCCGGTCTTCCTAGGTGGCCTCCTATCCAAGTACTAACCAGGCCCAACCCTGCTTAGCTTCTGAGATCAGACGAGATAGAGGTTACTTTCGTATATTCCTGTTTTGAGTGATGTGAAGTAGGCTTGGCTTAGGATGGTATGGGTTTTGTTCTGCGAAAAAGTCGTCTCTGAGAGCTGTATTGGGGCCGAGAGAAATTTAGCTCCTGCTCTTTTCCCCAAGCCTTTGGCCCTGCCTGGAGGAAGGAATACTTTTCTCTAATTCACGCAAAGACATGTTGCAGTCTGGCCCATAGCCAGCACTCCATCTCTTCACACTATTCCTCAGGCCCAGTGAATGCTCCTGATAAGAGGGACATTACTTGCTCTTCCTGCCCCCCACCCACAGACAGGGTGCCAATCAAAGTGCCTACCCAGGACAGGCCCTCAGACAAACTGGCTCCTTCCCCCTTCCTCTGTTCATGCCATTTTTGGGTTGATAAATGCCTTGTTCACCCAGTAAACTCTCAACTAAAATGTTATTGCCTCCTAGGTGAAACCACCCTGCTGTCCCACCCTATAACTCTCTTAACCACCTGCCACTGCACTGCTCTGTAAGAGTCAATTTTTTTTTTTTGATTTGGTCAATGTCACAGTAAAATTTTAAAATATGAAAGAGGAAGTCTACGGCCATGCCACCCTGAACATGCCCGATCTCGTCTCATCTTGGAAGCTAAACTGGGTTGGGCCTGGTTAGTACTTGGATGGGAGACCACCTAGGAAGATCAGGTGCTGTAGGCATAAATAATAATAAATAATTTAAAAAAAAATAAAATAATTATTTTGGGGCAGGGCATCGGTTTTTTTTGGGGGGGGGAGAGAAAGGAAATATTTTTATCATGCAGATTCCCTCTTCCTTCTATGGAGGATGGGGGATGGAGAGGGCCCACTTGACATTATTTTATTGGCGATGACCAGAAAATTCCAGACTGGTTGATAAAGGTAATGTTTCTTGGAGAGGCTGAAACAGCAATTAGAGCAGGTATTAAATCTAGGTTTATAGCATGGGCTTTAGTATGAGTGATGCCATTTTTGGCCTGTGGTTTTCTTTTTAACAGTGTATATAGGAAAAAATATAGTATATGTAGGGTTCAGTACTATATGTGGTTTCAGGCATCCACTGGGAGTCTTGTAAGGCATCCCCTGTGAATAAGGAGGGACTACACACATTGTCACTAACTTCCAATTGACATTTAGCATTTTTCTCAATATGATATCTATAGGCAACAAATCACAGCAGTTTCTAGAGTTCTGTCACCAAAAGAAATTTTCATGTTACATTGCAGTTGTTGCAGGTATCTTAAAACTTTTTTTACATTCTACTCTACTTCAAAATTAAGATAGTCATTATATTTGGTATATTTGATCAAAAAGATATTTTTAAGAAATATTTCGATAACTATGTTTCCATTTAATCAGTTTCCTCTGTATCTGTACAGTTTGTTTTATACATTTAAAAATATTATTCTAAGAAGGGGTCCACAGACTTTACTAGACTTTGGCACAAAAAGAAGTTAAGAACCCCCTAACCTGGGAACTGATCACAGACCCAACTGCCTCCAAGGGCCAGCTGGATGCTTGAAAACTAGGGCCTGCTTTTGTTTTCCTATGTTTGAATGGAAGAAATATTTTCTATTGCTTTGAACTCTGCTCTAAGAAAAACTGCATTAAACACTTGATATAAATGGCAATTGACACTAGCTTCCATGAGAGAAATATTAGGGTGTAAAGGAGACTGGTGGACTGTAAGCACATGTCCCAGCATCTTCTTGCTGCAGCTGACCCTTGCCTTGTGGAAAACTGGGCCCAGGATAGCCAGAGCCTCCAATTTTCAAGAAAAGCCAGAAATTTGAATTTTTGTCCTATTTCTAGTGTTGGCAACCAGTTAAAAAAATTAAAAACAACACGTAGGCGGGTTCTCCCACCACCCGTGTCACTGGTCCCAGCAGCTCCGGCAACTGGAGGAGCGTCACCTGCCAAGGAGCCCAGCTTTTCCCATCCAAGTACTAACCAGTTCCGATCCTGCTTAGCTTCCGAGATCGGACGAGATCTGGCGCGGTCAGGGTGGTTTGGCTGAAGATGAGCCCAGCTTTTTCAAAGGGTCTCATGGCCCTGACCAGAAGGCACCCGGCTGGAGCCCGCTCCAAGGCTGTGGTGCCCAAAAGCAAGGTCAGCTCCGCCCAGGGGGCGGCAAAGGAGGAGCCCAGGAGTAGGTATGGGAGGTTGTCAGCTAAGCCTGCTCCTGCAAAAGTGGAAAGGAAGCCAGAAAAGGTGGTAGGAAAGGATAAATCTTCAGACAAAAAAGTGCAAACAAAAGAGAAAAGGAGAGCAAAGTGGCTAACCAAGAAACTAAAGGTTTACCTGCAGAAAACGGAGAAACTAAAAAGCGAGGACAGTCCAGCCTCTGAGGAAACAAGAAAGAAGCCAAATCCAATTAATATCATATACAATGTCTAATCAATGGTCCTTGTCTCCCTACTTGTACAACCCAGAGGAATATTTTTATCAACTATTTTGTAAATGCAAGTTTTTTTGCTAGTTCTAGAAATGTGTTTAAGACAGGAATTCCACCTCATCCTTTTTTTTTTTTTTAAGCGTAAATGCTTTTTTTTAAGAGGTAGAATCATTTGCTGGTTGTTTATTTTTTGGTACAATCAGAAAATAGTGGGATTTTGAATATGGAAGGCTTTGATTGTCTTGGGTGTCAGCTTAACATTCCATAGATGGCATATTTCTTATATCCTATAACACAAAGCATACTAAATGGCAATTTGGCGTCAGTTGTGCATTTAATATGTCTTGAACATTTTAAATTACTTTTATTCCTACGTTTTGGGTAGAATCCTTTCCAAAAGAAAACCACTCCTTGATCTTGGCTCTCCCAGTCAGAATTTTGTAACATCTTTAGTGCTGGTAGTCTAGTTTTCCTAGTAACTTTGTTAATGTGCTGTGAAAGATTGAAAATTTGATTATGTAGTATATATGATATTAAACTGTCAGTGGGACTCTGATGTAGCAGTGTGTCAACATTTGAAGATATTGGTATTTGATATTCTATTAAGGAAAATTAGCCTCCAAATTTTAAGCTGGAAAGTCACTAGAGTAACTTGTTTTGAAAAGAATCACAGCTATATGACTTTTTAGGTTTTTGGTACATATGTTAAGAATTGTGTACAGATTGAAATATGTTTACTTATCCTCAAAATAATTAATAAAATCTCAATTATGAAAGGAAAGAAAAAACATTTAGGCTACACGGAAGTTGTCTGCAGGCTGCATTTCATACCAGGCCATAGTTGGGGCCTTGGATCTCAAGGGAGAAGCAAAGAAGACTGAAGCTAGAACCTTGGAGAGCACTGCTATCTATAGGGTGAGTAGAGGAAGAGAATGAAGGAGACATATTGATAGTGGGAAAGGTGGGAGGATAGGGTACAGGTATGTCATGTAAGGAGACTTTTGAGGGGGAAGTGAGAGGACCCTGTGTTATGCGACACTGAGATAAGCCTGAAGAAACCTTTCAGAGGTTATGATTTGAGCCTGTTAGTCCCTGCCACTCTGCTCCATGAGTGCCCTTCCTCACCCATGCCTTTTTCTTTGCCATTCCTTCTATTACACCTTTTCTTCTCACTACTCTGTGAACTCCTACTTATCCTGTAAGGCTTGGCTTCAGTGTGACCCCTCTTTCCTCTTCAGTGGATGCTTGACTTGCTTTTCCAGCAGTTTCCAGAGTCCTTGATTCTACGCTATAGCACTTGCCACATTTGATTCAAGTATACTTTGGGGTCTGTGGGTCTTACCCACATTTCATCCACTGGCTATAAGGTCTTGTGGTTGGGGGACTGTATCTTTTTTATCCTTCTCTCCAGGTCTGCCCCATGCTTGGTACATATTATGCAGTGCTTATGCAATGTTTGTTGAAGCATAGGGGCTAAGGGCAGGAACTCTGAGCCAGGCTGCCTGGGTTGGAACCTGACTTTGCCACTTTCTGTGTAGCCCTGGGCAGATTTTGACCTTTCTGTGCCTATTTGCTCATCTATCAAATATACTCCTCACATCAGACTTTTATTGTAAAGAATAAGATTAAACAAGTTATACTCAAAGCACGCAGAACAGTGCCTGATACTTTAATATATAAATATTATTTATATTTAATATATAAATTTGATATTTAATATATAAATATTATTATTAAATGTTAGCTGTTATTAAATTTTTTCATTTGTTTTGTACATTAGTGCATCCTCGGTGCCCAGAACAGTGCTTGAAATAACCTCTTTTGTCTTGTTTTATTCAATGTTCAAATTTCCTTCTCCAGGTAAGGCTGATTATAGTGCAAGTTGCAGGTTAATTTAAATTTCAGTTTTTGTTCTTGCTCTCACAGGGAGTGAATAGGCTTCAAAACACTGTAAAGTGTTTACATAATCAAGAAAAAGTGTTTTGCAGCCACACGGGCCTGGATTTGAATCAGGACCCCCGACCCTAAGCTACTTGGTCTCTCTACCTATAAAATGTAGATACCTTTACTTTCTTCGTAAGATTGTGATGGAAAAGCTATTTATTGTGCATTTTGTGACCACTTAGGCGCTATACAACTATGTTATGACTGGATCTCCACATTGATTCCTTGGTAGGGTTTCAGGAAAATAAAAAGTAGCTCTTTATCAATAAAAGACTGGGAGACCCGTAATCTCTAAACTGAGATCCAGATGGCCTGGGCTTTCCCGTCCCACGGCTAGTCGGGGGCAAAGCCTTGAAGGTTTGGGTGGGCAATCTGTGCTAGATCAGTCTAGAATCCAGGGGTCCAGACTAAACTCCAAGCTTTCTTTCAGGTCAAACGTCACAATCCATAAATCCTGGTAAGGACTAAGGAAACGTCTAAATCCTTTAAATCATTAAGTGAAATCCGAGACGCAGGGAGAGAGAGGGTCGAAGTGTGTAGTTAGGGGAGAAATAAACGTTAGAGCAAGAGAAGGAGGTTGATGCCGGAGAAATGATGCATCTTCTATAGTGGAAGGGCAATGGAGCGCAAGAGCTCATTATCCTGAGTTAAAGCGGGGCCCAACGAAACCTGTGGGCCCTTGGAATTTCGGTTCCACCCCGGAACTCCAGGCTTTGACTACAGTTCAGTCGCCTGACGCCCTGGGCCCCTCGCCCCGCCCCGAGGTTAATTAGGCCGTACCATTATGCTGTTTTAGGGGTGAAGGTGGGCTCGTGCTGCAGAGAAAATAGGAGTTCGTTAGAAAAAAACACGATTATATTACTTGAAGATTCTTAGTTAATATGCTTCCCTTATGTCGGGCTCTTACGCTCCCAAGAGTGGAAGGAGTCTGGCGGTACTTCCCCCTTTACTTCCGCATTTGGAACAGTCCTCCGCGGTACGTAGGCGGGGAGGCGTACATAAACCTCGACGCAAGCCGCGCGAGCGTTCAGTCCTCGAGGCGTCGGTGCTCTGCGGTTTTGGAAGCTCTCTTTTTTGCGTCGGCCTTTGCGCGCGTGCGCCGACATGGCCTCAAACGGTATGTAAGGGCGCGAGCCCTGCTAGGCTTTTGTTTTTCGGTGGGACTCGGGCGGCGATCATACTGGTACGATCTTCTCGTACCACTGTGGCGGGAAGCCGCTGAGAAGGGTGGAAGGGGGAGGCCGATGTCGCCATCTTGTTTTCACTCTTCTGAAGCCTCTCACGGGGTTGGGAGGTCTTCCCTTCGCAGTCCCTTTTTTTGAGGTGAGGTGTAGGAGGCACGCTTCTTGGTGATTTGCAACGTGAGGCACGGATGGAAATGTTCGGTCCTCGTAGCCTTTCCCCCCGTCCCCGGTTCCCAGCCCTGCGTTCAGGCCCGCTTTGTCGCAGTGCTGCATCCGGGCACTCCTTGAGCGCACGCGCTCTGCTGGCCCCACCCCCCTTTCTCGCGGTGCGAACCCCCCTCCCACCTCGTGTTGGTCCTGCTTTTTGTCGCGAGACCCTCGCCTGGAGACTCCGCGGTGTGCGTCCGGTGTAGGCCTCACCCCCTCCACTCCCGCTTCGTCCCTCGGGACGGGGCGAAACTGCCCTATTCCCGCCTCGGTTGCCACGCGGCCGGGGACCGGGGCTCGGGATCGGGGCCCGGGATCGGGGCCGCGCGCCTGCTTAATGGTGGTAATGGGAGATCCTTGGGGGTCGTTCAAAGGATTTGGGGACCGGGCCCGAGCGTTTTCTTTCCTAAATATCCTCTTAGGCGAGAACCGAAAGGAGCAGCCGCCCTAGGCCACACCCTCTCCCGGACCTTTTGCCCTTTTCTGCGGGGGAAGCGCCTCCTTTACAGTTATGGAGGAGAGGAGTTGATATGGCTAGTGTGTTTTCACTGTGGCATTTTAAAAGCGCTTTCACTGCTTTTGGTTCGCCGAGTCTCCCCACAACTCTGGGGAAGGCACAGTGACAAGAAAACGGATTCATTTGGAGCCGCAGGGCTGGAGTCTTGAGTACCATTTGACTTGCCTCTTGAGGCCAGCACTCCGATGCACTAAAAGTCCACTTTTCTGGTCTCCAAGATTGGGCAAAGGGCGAAGATTGGCCTCTTTGGAGACATTGTTCGGTTGACAGTGGAGGCCACATCCCAAATATTGCTGCCTCCTGCCTCCAGCAAAACCCACTCCACTTAAATACCTCTGATTTTAGCGTGTACCTTGGCTCATGGTGATACCTTCCTCATAGAGTTGGTATGAAAACGAGATGTGTGTAAATTTGTTTCTCATATCAGTTGAATTTATGGAAAATTGTGGCTATCCACCAAGACTCTTGGTTTTTCCAATACTTATGGCCCCTTGGTCTGTGTAGAAATTTGCTTGTGTGTGTGCATGTGTTCGTCCTACTCTTTTAGGAAGGTGACGTAATTGTGTTTTTCTTTTGCAGACTATACCCAACAAGCAACCCAAAGGTGAGTGTCCATTTGGGGCTTCCAGAGTTTGTAGAGGGCAAGGGTTGCTAAGGTACTTTTTCCTGATTGCACTGGTTTTCTCTTTTCCAGCTATGGGGCTTACCCCACCCAGCCTGGACAGGGCTATTCCCAGCAGAGCAGTCAGCCCTATGGACAGCAGAGTTACAGTGGTTACAGCCAGTCAGCGGACACTTCTGGCTATGGCCAGAGCAGCTATGGTTCTTATGGACAGACCCAGAACAGTGAGTTTCTTTTAGTGTGTCACACTGCCTCTTTCACTTTCTGAATGTTGTTGCTTTTCTTAAACCTAAGCAGTGCTGAATGTTGAAACGCATGTTTTTTTCTCCCCCTCATTCAGTCTATAACCCTTAAAGCTCCTTGGAGTCTTGAGTTCTTTCAAACAAAAATGCTTATTGGTTTCTAATTGTTTTTTTTTTTTATTTTCTTTGACTTTTTACTTTACTGTTTATGCTGCACTTAACCCAATTTCCCTCAGCATGAAAGCGAAATGTGAAGGAAATTATTCACTAAAGGGAGAAAGTTTCAGGCATTTAATACATACAGGGAGAAAATGATTTACAAGATGTTTGAAGTCAGGCTATGATATGTAATGTTGTACACAGAAAGGTAGAATTTGCCCCAACATCCTGAAATGTACAGAATGGATTGTCCTCCTTGGCACCTGCAGACATACGGAACAGGTTTAAATACTGTTAATGAATAGTGGTCTCTGGGCTGTGGTTAGTGGTGGTCCTGGAGAGACTGACTTTGGGATGGGTGGGAGGAAATTGGAATTCTGAAGTTGGAACATCAGCCTTAGTGTAGAAGAGAAGGGTAACTTCTTTGGTTTGCTATGAGTTACAGAATTTCTAAGCAGCTTCTAAGAGGCTGGCATTTCAGGTATGGGTAGCATTAGGTAATAAGTAATGTTGTTTTCCAACTCATTTCCTGCTTTTTTTTCATAGTTTTTGTGACTTCCTTTCTATTTTCCTTGTAGCAGGCTATAACACTCAGCCAGCTCCCCAGGGATATGGCTCAGCGGGTGGCTATGGCAGCCAGAGTTCTCAATCTTCTTATGGGCAGCAGTCCTCCTACCCTGGCTATGGCCAGCAGCCAGCCCCTAGCAGCACCTCGGGAAGGTAAGGAGTTGTGGTGGGGGAGGCCTGAAAGATTAGGGGTGACTTGATAAGGAATTATATTATGACCAGCAACAGGAGCACATATGAGAAATAATGGGGGGCGGGTAATCTTTGTTTGGTTAAGAGTTCAGAGAATAGGTTGTATGTACTAAAAGTAAGTTTTGAACATGCCGGCATTATGATTCTTTCTTCTTTTCTTTAGTTATGGTAGCGGTCCTCAGAGCAGCAGCAACTATGGGCAGCCCCAGGGTGGGAGTTATGGTCAGCAGTCTGGCTATGGTGGACAGCAGCAAAGCTATGGACAGCAGCAAAGCTCCTATAATCCTCCTCAGGGCTATGGACAGCAGAACCAGTACAACAGTAGCGGTGGAGGTGGCGGAGGGGGTGGTGGAGGTGAGAAAGTGTCTTCAGTTTTCTCTCATACCTATTTTTGGTAAGGATTTATTTATATTCTGCTTGGCTGTTATTCTAAAAGGGTTCTTAAAAATCTTGATATTTTTGTTCTGTTTTATTTCTATTCATTTATTCTTCAATGTAGTTCAATTGTTCCATGCCACTTCAACATTTTTTTTCCCCGCTCCTAAAGTGTCTTTTCTTACAGGTAACTACGGTCAAGATCAATCCCCAATGAGTGGAGGCAGCAGTGGTGGCGGCTATGGCAATCCGGACCAGAGTGGTGGTGGCAGCAGTGGCTACGGGGGAGGCCAGCAGGACCGAGGGGGCCGCGGCCGGGGCGGTGGTGGTGGTTACAACCGCAGCAGTGGTGGCTATGAACCCAGAGGTCGCGGAGGTGGCCGTGGAGGCAGAGGCGGCATGGGGTAGGTATTTTTGTGAGCCAGGGAGTAATATCAGTGGGGAAGTGTGGTGGGTTGCATGAATCTCTGTTGACGCCCAGTCTCTTAGTGAATGGTTAGTCTTATTTAGGGATTTGTGAGGACTTTGATTTGGGGGCATTGACTGTTTCTACATCCCCATTTTATTTTTGTGAGAACTGGGGAGCCTGAATCCCCACCTAAACCTCTGAATAGAGATTTGAGTATTGACACTTCTATTTCCAAAGGAAAAGGAAAAATATGTGTATGTATGGAGTCATTGATATTCTAGGCAAGAAACATGGAAGTAAAAGCTTCTTTCTCTGCAAAGGAAACTGATGATCCCCACTCTTCCTGGTAATAGGGAAACTTAACTTGCATTCCCCTGTGAATCTCTAAGGGAGTTGTCAATGGTTAACCTGACTTTAGCTTCCAGGAATTGGCTACTCTTTCTGTATTCTGTAGTCATTTGAATCTGCCAGCTTGATTTGCGGTAATTTGACAACAGTGATGATTTTGTTTGTGAGTTGCTTTTTGGGGCTATCTGAAATGTGTAGACTTTTTGGACAAAATATGTTCGACAGTGGTATCCCACCCATTTGTTCCACTGTCCCTTCTGGTTACTTGTCCAACTGGACCTTTTCTCCCTTTTCCGTTGAAGTTGAAGTAAAGCCTTAGATTTGATGTTAAAGCAGTTATCAAATCTGTTGGTAAATATGATTTGAAGGACCTTACTCTGTCTCCCTTGAAAAGGGGAGGAATGTCAGTGTGTTCCTTTTTTTGGAAAAAGTAGTTTATTCAAATGAGGGTTTATATATGGTAAGTATTCAGAGGTGGGTGGGGGCAATCTCAAAAACGTACAAAAATGAGGAAAACTCTTCTGTGCGTGTGTTTAATGCAAAACTTTAAAAAGAAAAACAATTGTTATGTGACTGTTAACTTGCTCTGCATTTTATGTGCCACAGGTATGAAAGGTGACATTGCAAAATACTCCGCTCTTCTCGCAGTGTAGAAGGGGTGACCCCGGGGGTTGGGAGAGATCAAAAACAGCTCAGTAGTTAGGATAGGGTTTAGCTAAGTTTGTCTCGCTTTAAGGGGAAATTGCCTTTGGTTTTGACTTTTTATGGAATGGGGTTGGGTCTGCTTGCTGCTTTCAAAGCAAAAACCACAAAAATGTGTTCAGGGCTACCCCAGCCTGGTGTGAAATGTCTTCTGGGTAAATTGGGGGTAGGGTTTTTAAACCAACTACTGGGTTGTCAACCACTTGCGACAAGAGGAAAAAACATCTCCATCGGAAGAACAACCAAGGAAAATGGGTCATTTTTTTTCCAGAGGAAATAGATACATAACCTTTTAAAGCGAAATTCTTAAAAACTGTGTCTGAGAAATTGCACACGTGTGTGTGACATGCTCAAAGGTCAGACAAGGGGTGGTCAGGAAGGGGAATGTATTTTAGTATCCACTTGTATCTTTTTCCCAAAGCACATACCCTTGTTTGGGGAATATTAAACAAAAACAAACAAACAAACAAAAAACCCGCCCTTTTGTAGCTGTTGGAAGCTTCATGTCCTTTCTTCTAACTTGTCTTCTCCAGCGGAAGTGACCGTGGTGGCTTCAATAAATTTGGTGGTAAGTGAACAGAGTTTCCAAAATTCCCAACTCCCAGCAATGCTTTGTCTGATTGTTCATTTGCAGATGTCTTAGCGTGTTTTAAGTGTCAAAGGTTTTGAAGTGTCCAGAACCACCTCTAGAAAGGGGTGGGGTAGGATGCCACCTGCTGCCAGATGGGTGCTAACCTGGTGGCAGGCAGGGGTAAGACTCAGCAGTCTGCTTGTACCAAATTGGTTTGACCCAGGTTAATCAGAGGTGTTCAGTAGGCCTGACAGGAGTGTTGCCACACCTGGCACTAAGTGACCACTGTTATGAAAAACTGGAGTGTGTGCTGGAACACATACTAGCTTTGCTTTAGGATCCTTTTTGAAAGTGTTCAAGGCTAGTTTGTGTGTGTGTGCGTGTGTGTGTGTGTGTGTGTGTGTGTAAGAATTTCCAAATATTTTAATTCTGGAAGAGGGATGCGAAATAATTGCCCTGCTCTGAGGATGGTGAAGTTGGTGTATGTGTGTGTGTATATGTATACATATATATACACACACATACATATATGTATAAAATATTGAATGGTGTCAGTTCAATTCTACTCAGATGGGCAAATAGAAATTAGCTGTGGGAAGGAAGATGTGAATTACAAGAAAAGTTGGGAGCATGAGTGGCTCTTGGGAAATAACCAGGTCTTAAAACGACACAAACAATTCATGGGAAATGGCAAATTCGAGAAGTCTCCCAGTAAGCTGGAACTTTTCTGGTTTGGTTAACAAAAGGTTTCTTGATTTGTCTCACCATATAAAGCCAAAGGCCTGGGTTCATGATTTAGGTGTCATTTAATGTGGGTACGATATTTATATATGGTGAATTCAGAGAAACTGGTCAAAGATGGTCTCTGGAAAAAAAAAAAAGAGAGGCTGCATTATGGAAATAAGATTTCTGGTCTGTTCCCTGGGATGTGCTTTAAAAATATAATAGTTATGTATGTATTTTTATTTTCATGTGATTTTGGGAAACAACATGGTTTAAAGAATGGTTTCTAAAGATGAAATTAAAAATTGTTTCATAAGGAATAAGTGTTTTTGGTGTTAAAGTCTGGAGAAACTGGATGGATGCATATCACAGTGCTGGTGGTGGGCCCATTTCTCTCTGGGGTGAGAGAACAGGGCCATGCTGATTTGGTTTATTAACTTCAATGGGTCTCCCTCCTGCCTGTCTGCCCCTCCCCCCAATACCTCCAATCTGTGCTGAGGACATTTCCCTGCCTGAGCTGGAAGAGGCAGCATTTTCAGAAGTGTGGAGTTGTCCCTGTGGGGACTCAAGTTAAATACAGATATTAAGGAAAGGGTCCTGTGTCGTTTTACCCAGCCAAGCCTAGGATTTTCTCTGGGCGGGCAATTCTGGACAGGGTTTAAAGTGAGGCTGTGAGGACGTACCTGATATTTTGCAAGAGTTTGGATTTGGTGTTAATTTTTTTTTCTTTGTCTGTCTCCACTTATTGACTAACGACTCCTCTCCTTGTTTTTTGTTTTTTGTTTTTTTTTTTTTTTTTGTTCCCCCATGTCACTTAAGGCCCTCGGGACCAAGGATCACGTCATGACTCTGGTGAGTGAATCCAGAGGTGGCATGAAAAAATGTCTCAAGTGTGATATCAAGACTTTCTGAATGTTCTTTGAAACTTGAAAGAATCTGAAAAAAAGCAAGATTAGATAAGGAAAATGAAGGAAGTTTAGGTATAGTTAGTGGTGATTTATACATGAGTGTATATCAGTAACTGATAGTTTTCTCAGTAATTTTGAAGGCTTATTGTCAGGTAGGTGTTCTCTTTAAAGTTAGATTGAGTCACTGATTTGTGTTACCTTTGCTTGTTTTCTCTCTTTAATTTACATTTTTTTTCTGCATTCCACAAGCAGAACAGGATAATTCAGACAACAACACCATCTTCGTACAAGGCCTGGGCGAGAATGTTACAATTGAGTCTGTGGCTGATTACTTTAAGCAGATTGGTATTATTAAGGTACTTGTGGAGCAGAATGGATGTTTTCTGTCAGTGTTGCAGACTTTTGGATGGTTGTCAGCTTAATTTGTTAAGTAAAGAACATTAGATGTTGTTTTCTAAAATCACGTAACAAAAAGGCACAATTGATAAAAGAAAGGAATGTCCTAAACTTTGAATTTACAGCCTATAATCTTTAGTTTTATGTTTTAATATGATGTGAGAGAATACAGGCATTGGCTTTCAAGTTACATGTGAGATAGGAAATAGTAACTGGGAAGAGAGGAGCTGAAGTGGTTATAAAGCCTTAGTTTCTGGAGGAGGAAGATTGGAGGGTAGGTAGTACTCTATACCTGTCCTGTAAGCCTGATATTATCTCATGTTGCTTTCTTCAGACAAATAAGAAAACAGGACAGCCCATGATTAATCTGTACACAGACAGGGAAACAGGCAAGCTGAAGGGAGAGGCAACGGTATCATTTGATGACCCACCTTCTGCTAAAGCAGCTATTGACTGGTTTGATGGTATGTATGGGGGTGGGAGGTAGGACAAACAAGCCTTGGGAAACAGGCTGTACTTTCAGTCTTCCAACACTTTATTTGCTACTTAAATAATCTTCATTTTTGCTTATGTCTCATTACATTATAAACTTTTTTCAGGAAGGAAGAGTCTTGTTGATTATACCAAGAATACTTTTGGACCCGCAGGTCTCAATAAAAAGTCTCTTTTTTATACCTTCTTTATTTCATTAGGTAAAGAATTTTCTGGGAATCCTATCAAGGTCTCATTTGCTACTCGGCGAGCAGATTTCAATCGGGGTGGTGGCAATGGTCGTGGAGGCCGAGGGCGAGGAGGTGAGGAGCTGAGGAGCTATTTCCTGATGCTAGTATAAAGAGGTGATGGGAAGAGAGAGAGGGGAGGGAGGATGGTGAGGATTTACCTAGAAAAGGTTAGGTTAACCAAACTTGGAAAGGGACTAAACCTATTAACTTGTGTTTATACTAGGACCCATGGGCCGCGGAGGCTATGGAGGTGGTGGCAGTGGTGGCAGTGGCCGGGGAGGATTCCCCAGTGGAGGTGGTGGTGGTGGAGGGCAGCAGCGAGCTGGGGACTGGAAGTGTCCTAATCCGTGAGTAAAATACTTAATTTTTTTTTCTCAGTCTTATTTGTGCGTCCTTTGTTATGGTAGGGTTGTGTGTTTTCCAAACTAATAAATGCCAAGGCCATACTGATGGGGACAGATATGGCCGAGAGCTTACCTCCTAAGTGAGGTCACTATAGTGGGAAAAGTATTGGGAATTGGGTTCACCAATTTGCAGTTTTTATTCCTGGCTCTGCACCTGGGAAGCCTTTTGCCTGAGGCCTCAGGCCTCAGTTTTGTCACTGTCTGTGAGGTCACCGGAGTCTTTTCCTAATTCTAGGTCTTGCCTACATCCCACCTCTACAAACTAATTGTTTTACTTTTCCTCAGTACATGTGAGAACATGAACTTCTCTTGGAGGAATGAATGCAACCAGTGTAAGGCCCCTAAACCAGATGGCCCAGGAGGGGGACCAGGAGGCTCTCATATGGGTAAGGAAGAGTCAGAGCTGGTAAAAAAGATTTGAGATCAAAAAGCCCTTAATTTTAAGCAGGAAGGCTAGAGGGAAGGTAGGGATTATGAGACTACGATATTTTTTTTCGTTGTAGGAGGTAGCTATGGAGATGATCGTCGTGGTGGCAGAGGAGGCTATGATCGAGGTGGCTACCGAGGCCGAGGCGGGGACCGTGGGGGCTTCCGAGGGGGCCGGGGTGGTGGAGACAGAGGTGGCTTTGGCCCTGGCAAGATGGACTCCAGGTAAGTAGGACTCTAAACTGAAATAAGAGTAATAGAACAGGTCCTGGGATACCAGGCTTTTGTTGAGAAAGTTTCATTTTGAGGGCTGTATTGGAAGTTGAGATTGTAACTATAGTTGGGTAGGGAAGGAGGGAAGGAAAATATCTTAAATGAATCTGTAGATTCATATTTATGTATACTCAGAGATGAGACATTTCTTGGGCTAGGGTTTTGGGAGTGGGGTGGGTGGAGAGGTTGGTAATTCAAACCTTAATGGATAATTCTTTCTTGCAGGGGTGACCACAGACAGGATCGCAGGGAGAGGCCATATTAGCCTGGCTACTGAGGTTCTGGAACAGCTTTTCTTCTATACCCAGTGTTACTCTCATTATTTTGTAACCTTGCAACTCCTGATCACCCACGGGTTTTTTGTGTCCGACTATGTAATTGTAACCATATCTCTGGTTCCCATTAAAAACCATCATTTTAGTTAAATTTTTTTTTCTCTCCCCCGCCCCCCCCCCAAAGGATGTCCTGGGCAGGAATGTGAGGAGTTTTCCTTTTAGATCCTCCTACTAGGAGGAACTGGAATAAAGTGTTTGATAACTTGGTCTAGGGGAGAGAAAAGGTCAAGTGGTATCCTTGAAAGTAGAGATTAAACTTTTCTGTCATTGCCAAAGTTAACGATGGAGTTAACGAAGATCACATGATGTCATGAATTTTGCCCAAAATTTGTCCAACTGTGGGCGTTTTTCTTTTACCACATGTACATGCTGGTCTTAGTTTACTACTTATAGCAGCAGCCTTATCTTTAAGGACTTTTGGTTCTTTGAACACTTTTAATGGTGGGGCTCAAACAAATGAGGTTTGCCTTTGAGACAGTATTCAAATTTGGGGAAAGCACATAATCGAAATGAGTCTTTTGCATGAAGGAGAGTGCCCATTCACTGCAGTAATTATGTGGCCTCGCTCACTTTACAGACAAAACAAAGTGCATGGGTTATGTGGCTCTGGGAATTAAAATGGTGGAGCCAGGATTTAGTCCTACTATTCTGGCTTAATTTCATTCTGAAACCATTGTTCTGAAGGGAACAAACTCATCCCAAATATTTGTTTCCTTAGACCTTAAGAGGATGCTAAATTTGAGGAAGAGATAGAAGTGGGGGAAGGTTGGGGTATTACCTTGTATTTCAAGGTAAGACCCTGAACCCTAATTTTCTTGAAGGTAGGGCTTAGGTAGATAGTTGCTGTGGGGAGACATGGGTCTACCTGGGTGTGTCTCATCCTGCATGTGCCCAGAGGGTGAAGTCATTGCTATTTTTAGACTTGAGTGAGCTTTAATGATTGGGGGTGGAAAGTCCTCTTTCAAGGGTGGGGTGTTGGAGATGGGGAAAAAGTGGGGAGAATGACTTAAAACCCCAGAACTCAACAATATGTGCAATTTTTGACCCCCAGATACCCTTTTATTTTCCAAGTCTTGAGTTTTAGAAACTTGCTTGCACCTGCCAATCAATTGTTGAGGATGAACTTTAGTAATACAGAACTGGAAATTACAGCCAACAGCAAAAAAGGTACTTTGCTGTTAGAAGCATGTCTTGTAGAGTGCTTCAGATCCCTGTTTGGGAAGTGCCTTCTCTGCTGAAATTGTCAAGTATCCTGTAGGTGTTTTCTAGACCAGAGTTCATCCTCATCTCTGGTGACTTCAGACAGGGGAGCTATGGCTTTATTAAGAGAGAATAGTTGCTTTACCCTGCCTAGAGATTGGGGCGCTCAATAACTAAGTGTAGGCTGAGAATGGTTGAGGTTTTTCCAGGCAATACTTTAAATTGGGGATTATTGAACTTGGTCCACGTGAGAAACCCTCAGAGCCAAGGATATAGCAATATTCTCCCTCCTGTGGTCAGGTTTCCTCTTTTTTTTTTTTTTTTTTTCCAATCTGCTTTCTTTAAATGATGTTTGGTTCAAATGGCCTGATTCGTGTGTCTGAGAAGTTGATTTCTGCTTCACCTAGTAGGATTCTGGTGTTAAGGTTTGATTGTGATTCCTTGGTCCCCGGTGGAGGTTGAAGTTCCTTGTGAGACCTGATTACTGACTGGGACTATTAGTATATAAGTTCTTATTTGCATCTTTTAATGGTCTTCAGTGACATTGACTAGTCTTTAAGTAAAAGGAAGGTAGGGTTCCAGGTGTCTGTTAGTGGGTAGATCCAGTTTGGAGGCCTTACAGGAGAATGGATGAAGGCAAGTAGTAGAGGGAATGTTGGTTCTGAGAAGCTGCTTCTGCTATCAGCTCATTGGTGAGAAAGTAAGATCTATGGGGTTTGGACTTGGGGCCCCCTATTCTTTACTGCAGTACTTTTTAATAATAGGCCAGTAATAGCCAGTCATATTTCTTTTAATGGCAAAGATTTTAGACTGGTCTTTTGGAGTCTAAGGAATATATTAATGAATTATTGAAAATGGTCTACAATCTTGAAGCACTAGATACCTAGCTTTTTGAATTAGGATTGAGTTGGATTTCAGTAGGAAGAAAGGGGAGGGTAGGTTATGGGTGGAAAGTGAGCTACTACTGGTCTGCTTGCAGCCTCTGATTAGTTCTCATTCTTCACCATCATGTGCTGTTACTGCCTGCATTTCAGTAACTTGTTTACAGGGCTGAGGTTATGTCATGTGTAGATTGACCAATGGTTAAGGCATAGGGTCCAGTTCCTATGAGTTACCTTCACCTAGGCATGTTTCTTCCCATTTGCAGTCTCTCAGTGATCCACCATGGGTTTTGTAACCAGATCTCACTTCCTACTAGTTTTCAAGAGGCTAAACTCAGTGCTAGGGTGTCATCTGCACCCATTCCTCCCAGAACTCAGTCTCTGTTTCTTACCTTTGGGCCCTCAGTACTTAGCCTCTTTCTTTTCTTCTTTAACTTTATTTTGAAATAATTTGAGATTTGAAGAAAGTTTCCACAAAAATTACCTTGTTCATGGTACTGGCATATAAGAACTGAAGAAGTAGTGTCAAGTGGATCTTGGCAACAGATTTGACTAGGGCTTGTAGAAATTACTGGGTGTTAACCTTATGGTGTTAGCAGTTAGAAGTTTTCAGAGACCATTGAATCTAAAATTCCCATTGACCTTGAGGCAGGAACAGGTGAGAAAAGTGTGTGTACCTTATGAGCAGGAGTTTGGGGTCTGGAAATAGTGTTCTCAGTTCTTTGGATTGTGGTCGTAGCCCCAAATCTTGGCTATGGTGCTAGAAAGAAGGGCTCTTTCTTAAGAACAGTTGAGAGCCACCAGTTTAGGAACTAGAGACAGGAAAGAAACTTGGACTATTGAGTTGAAGATTGGGGATTCCCTGTGCTTTAGAGGAACCAAGCTTAGGCAGATTGAAGTGGAAGGTGGTTGGGGTGGGCATGGGGAAATCCTTGAAGAGTGCAGTCGAACTTTCCAGGTAGTACACTGCACACACCTCATGGTGGCAGTGTTGCATAGTTGCCCAGATACCCTGCAGCTGTTCCGTACAGCTTCCTAGGGCTTCATAGCACCCCCTTCAGGGTGGGACCTGTCTAGGTGGACAGCTTTTTTTCTTGTGTTTCCAGATTTTGAGGGAAAGCTGTCTCGCTCAGTAAAAGCAAATCCCCAAGAAAAATTTTTTAACTTAAATAGGGCTGTTTCTTAGAATCATTTCTTTGGCCTCATGCCTGCACTTTTTTTTTTAAAATTTTCTATTTTTTTTTATGGTGACATTCATTGGTTAATGAAATCCAATAAGTTTCAGCTATAACTTTAACAGTAAAGCATATATATTTACATGTGTGTTCACTTTCCATAGTTAGGTTTCTTTCACCACATATTTGATTTCTTTTAGCACGTCTACCTCCTACCTCTCCCCTCTTCCCTACCCTCTGGTAACCACTAGTCTGTTGTCCATGAGTCTCTGTCCTGTTCATTTGTTGCTTTTATATATCCACATGTAAGTGATATCATGTGATTCCCAACTTTTTCTGTCTGGCTTATTTTGCTTAGCATGATTATCTTGAGATCCATCCATGTCGCAATATTTCATCTCTTTTTAAGGCTATTTGTTGTGCAAGGAAGTGTTAGCTGTGTCCCCAGCTTATGAAGATCATTAGGTTTCTGTGAAGTAAAAAAAAAAATCTAAGAGATGCATGGTAACTGCCATTTGTTACTTTTTATATGTAAGGCACTTGTACAGAGATTGAAAAGATTTCTTTTTATGGGGCTCAGTCTCAGTCCTATGTGAAAATACACCATGACAATATGGTTTGCCACTGGAACAGAAGAGTTCATACCGTAGCTGAGGGCATGCTAGGACAGGTAGAAGATTTCAAGGTGTTCAGAGATAAGAGGCCAGCATGGTAGGGAACAGGGTGTGAGCAAATAGGGTAGCTGGGATCACTGGGTATGTGAAAAAAGGAGAGGTTGGTTGTGGGGTCCTTTAAGGGGCAGAAGGAGAATTTAGGTATCCTAAAGTTAGAAGTGAGACTTCCCATGGTAAGTTTTGATCATGTGAACCCTTGAAGGTGATAGAGCAGAGGCAGATAAGACATTAGGCACAAGCCAGGTGGGGGCAGTGAGGTTGAAAAGACGATTGCAAGACTGATTAAATCTGGGCTGTATGGACCATGATAAGATTTGTTTTCTAGTTAGTCTGCTGTTGCCATATGTTTAAGATACAGGGTTGGTTAAAGGAGAACACGTTCACTTTTGGAAATGGTAAGGTCTTTGCAGAACATGTAATTGAACACATCGCAGGGATTGAATAATAAGGCTTGAATTATGAGACTCAAGAAGACTTGGTAGAAGAGGGCTGAGTGAGAGTGGAATGGGGAGTATCAGCATTTTATGGGGTGGCTGGCTAAAGACCAGGGCACAGGATACTGAGGTGTTAGGGCCAATTCCCACTTTGAGGAAGCTCAGCTTTCTTGGAGTCCCAAGTAACCTTAGGAACTGTCCATGTGACTGTGGCCTTGACAGTGGCCACATCTTAAGCTGCTTGATAGCTTTCTCCTATAGCATACCGCTTATTTTCTCTTGCCTGGTATCCCAGTAGATCACAGTAGGGAAATGTTAGACCGTCAGAATGAGATCATATGTACACCCCTAAAGGAGTGTGTTGGGGGAATAAACTGCATTTGCTAATTGTCATCTAGGAGAGGGTATTCAAAGTGAAGTCTTTGTGCAGTTTGTTCATTGTGGGCTGGTGTATCAAGTGGCATAGAACCATCTGTACCCTCAATGCCTGGGTCCCATGTGTCACATCCAGGACCCCTCCCCAGGGCCTTCCTGTTTCTTTGCATACTGCTTCCACCCCAAAGAAAGATGAGAAGGAATTTGGGTACAAAGTGTACTCAGCGTGTCCTAGGATCCTGGTTCCCTAACAGCCTCTGGGAAGGCTCCTTACGTGTTTCCTGGAGAAATGACAATGTGAGTTTGAACTGCTTGGATCCAAGTTATATATGGAGTTTTTTCAGTTGACTTGCATAGTTCAGATGTGAGTTCAAGGGTCAAAGCCATGGTTGGGAATGCCCACATGTGGAGGGCCGACTTTTTATGCACGGATTTAAGATTGAGCAGGTCAGTTTCATATTGCTCAAGGGTCAACTAATATTTTTTCGTAAGCAAAAATTCTATCAAGTAATACCTAGTAGAATTTCTAGTTTTGCTTTTGTGGTCGGTATGTTTTCCGGGCAAGATGTAACCTATAACCTTTCTCCAGGGGGTGGGAAGAAGCAATTAAAAATACTGATGTCAGTTGCCAGTGCCAAAAGGAACCCTAGAATTGGATTTGATGACTTGTGGTCTTCTGTCCTGTGTTTAGATGATAGTGTCTCTCCCTTTGAAAATTGCTCCAATTGTACAATTTTTTTTTTCCCGTGGAAAAAGTGGAAGCTATATAGGTTGGTGAAGAACGTCATAAGTGCCTCTGATAAGTCTGGCTCCCCATAGTTCCAGACCCGTTGTACATACCTATTTTAACTTTTATAGACCGCATGGCTAACTATAGGCTCAAGGGCAGACCCTCTGAGATAGCATTGGAGGAGCCGCCAAATGGTGAAGGAAGGAATATTCACCATGGTGACTGAGGCAGGAAGGATGAATATTTGGGAACCTGCTGCCCTAGTAACAGGCAGTGGAGTAGAGTGTCACCTGAGCCTGTTGCATTTGTACATGTAGCTTATCTCTGCATGTACTTCCAGACTGGAAGTAGGAAAAACACAAGTACAAGCTGGTTTTTCATATACTGTATATAAAAAAGTCAGACTGATTTACCACATACAACCTTTGGCAGTTTCAGCTGCTTCTGGGGAAGACACCTCAGCTCTGCTCCAGGTCAACTACCAGGAAAGGTTGGCTGTCCCTCAGCGCCTGAAGGAGCATATCCTTGCAGGTCAGGTTCCAGGCTGGAGCAAAGCTGAAGAGCTTCCTCATCTTTGCTGGATTGGTGGTCTCTGCCCTCACTGCCTGGTATTGCTCCTCTGACAGAACCTTCCCGTACAGCGCATCCAGCACCCCATCCACGTCTGTGACACGAGCGATGAGGGCTGCCCGGTGTTGGTCCACAAAGTGCAGTGCTGTGGGTAGGAGGGAGGAGAGCAGATGAGCCTGTGCCAGGGTGGGAGCTGGGGCCTGTTCCTGATCTTCAGAAAGCTCTGAATGCACACTGTGGGGCGGAGCTCAAGCTGGCAGCCCGCCAGAACACTCAATAGGGTGGGGTGAGTATAACTTTGTCTCCCTTATCGTCCTCTTCCAAACTAGGCTTGGCTCGAGGTTTGTGAGTGAGTGAGTGGGAAGGGTTGGCCTAGCCTTGCTCTCCTGGTGTTTCTGGCGGAGGGACAACAGGCTGTGCAGGGTTGTGGTGCTGCTGAGCTGGAGATGTGCCCAGGCAGGTGGGGTTGGGTGTGAGGGCCTCACCTGGCATGGCTGCTGTCTGAGGAAGGGCCTTGATCACCGCTGGTGTGGCTCCAGAACCTGGAAGGAAATAAGTCAAGTGGTCCCCCTTCCCTTTCTATCATCTCCAGGCTCTTGGATTCGGGGCCCCTTGGTCTGGAAGTCAAGGTCAATAGAAATATGGGAAGTCTCCCCAGCAGAAGGAGCTTTAATTAGCTTAGGAACAACAGGAAGTGATGAGTCTGAGAGGCAAGTGTTCAGTTTGGGGGTTGGGTGTAGATGAGGGGATCGCGGAGAGCGTGGAGGGGGTGCGCTCACCCTTGCACGTCATTTGCAGCTGCTCTGCTGTCTGCTGCATACCCATTTCGCGCAGCACGAGTGCCGTGAGTTCGGCCCCATATGCCTCCAGGTAGTAGCTGACGAGTTTGTCGGTAAGGTCCACGGCGTCCATGGCCAGCAGCGCCCCCCGCGGGATGCGCCCGTAGCCGTCGCGCAGCGGCACTGAAAGCAGCTTCAGCTTGAATTTCTTGAGTTCGTCGGCGGTGAGGTTCTCCAGCGCATCCAGGATGGCATCGCGTATGCACCCCATGGCTCTGGGGTTCCCCCGCCGCTATAGCTGCCTCACCCCAGATTGTCCACAGACCAGGAAGTCTGCTCCGGGGCGGGACCTGTAGATCCCCGCCTTCTGACTCCCGCCTCCGCCCCAACCCGTTGCTCTCCCGTGCTTCCGACTACTCTGTTGGTTCTCACCCACTGAGGCCTCTGGGCTCAGTCCCCTTGCCATGGGCGGCGGGGGTCGGGGTGGGGGGCCAGGATCCTGTCCTTCAGCTGACCTGCAAGGCGGGACCCTGGAGACCTGGCGGAGAGGGGCTCCTGGGTGGCGCCTGCATCTCCAGGCCTGCAACTAGATAGCACAGACCAGGAACCCAGTTTACTGGAATGCCAAGGCTTAGAATTTTGCCATTCTAGGACTCTGCAATCTCCACGTTTCTCTGAACCTTAGCATCCTCTTACATGTGTCATAGCTTCTTAGAATTATAGAATGCTAACAGCCAGAACCATGTAGCTCCCCCAATTCTACCTAATAGGGAGAAATGAGGTGTAAAAAATGGGTGGAGAGTAGCTGTGATCCACCTCTCTGATCCTGTTTCCTTATCTGTAAAATGGGGTTAACATTCATTCATCCACTTAGTAAATATCCCAATGTAACATGGGCTCCTGAAACAGCCAAATGTCCTTGGGAGAACCAGGATTTGGTCCCAGAAGCTGAATTTCTTAGGAAGTGATGACAGACACTTGAAATGGTTGAGAAAATTCTCTACTGGAGGAAAAGTCACAGGTGAGCTCTGGGCCCAGAGCTCTTGACCCAGAAGAGCAGGTGAGATGTGGCGCACTGGGGATTGGAGCCTAAGCTGTGCCCAGAATTCTTTACATACTCAACATGGCTGAGAAGGCCCTGTTGTACATACTCAACATGGCTGAGAAGGCCCTGTTGGTCTAGCACCTGTGCAGCTCACCAACCTTGTCTTGCACCACACTCTGCTCTCCCTCCATCTCTGAGTTCCAACCTCACTGTCCTCTTGAGTTCCTCAAATGTGCCAGACTCCTTTGCTTATTTAAACCTTTACACATGCTTGCTGTTCCCTCTACTTGGAAATCTGTTCCCTTACTCTATGCCTGACAAACTCTTGAGACTTTAGGTCTCAAATTAAATGTCACTTCTTCAGGGAGATCAGGTTTAGAGTCCCTGCCAGATAGTTCATAACACCTGCTATTTATTTTTAGCTCTCATAGCAATTGTGTGACTAAATCATAACTAATTCTGTTTGTTTAGCATCAGTCTTCCTTGTTAGTCTGTAAATCATGCCTGTCCACATCATCGTTATATCCACAGCATCCACAACAGTGCTTGGCCTGTAGTAGGTGCTCTATAAATCTTTGTGGAATAGAATGAATGAATGAATGAATGGGCCTTGGGGCTCAAGGGAGGATACCAGTAAATGGAAGGTATACTTACGTATTGGCTCTTCAAAGAGAGGCAGCTTTTAGGAGCTGAAGTACTGTGGACTTGAATCCTGGCTCTCCTCCCTAGATGGGTATTGGGAATCCTTCATTTTTCCCTCTTAACAATCACCATTCATTCTAGTGATGTAATCCTGACATATTACACTTTTATTTATTTATTGGGCATCTATCTCTCCACCAGAATGTGACCTCTACGAATGCAGAGACATTGTTTTGTTCATTGCTGTATCTTCAGCATTGAGAGATGCTCGGTGAAGAATTGCTACATGAAATGAATGAGGCTGTGTTACTTTTAGCATGTTGTATTCAAGAGCTTCCAGAAGGGTAGCAGGGCCCTACTTCCTGTCCTTGTGTGTGATGCCACACAAAGGTTGAGTAGTTACTGTTTGTCAACATCTTCATCATGGGTAGCACTTGTGGTCCAATAGTCAGTGTTCCCTGAGTCATGGCTGTTTATTATTGTGCTTCATTGGTTTTTGTCCTTTCAGAATCTCCAACTCATTTCGTGTACTGTGGCCAGAAGTTTATATCTTCCTAGCCCACACATTGATCCTGTCCCTTTCCTGCTCAGAAACCTCCTATGACTGACTCCCAGGGCCTCTAAATCCAATCCAAGTTCTTTGGCTTGGCCTTTAGGCCTTTGCCAACTTCCTCAGCAGCACCTTCTACTATGTTGGCCTCTGGACCACTACATGTGGTACTTGCTCTATGGTTGCCCTCTTTTCCTCCTGGTCTGCTTGGTGGGTTCCTGCCTGACATGAGGAGTCACTTTTTATAAGAAATAATAAAAATTGGAGTCCTTCTTTAGGCTGTGATCCTTCACATGCATTATTTCTAAGCCTTACAACAATCCCTTTGGGATAGGGAATAGTAACCCCATTTTACAAATGAGAAGACAGGCTTAGGTTGAAGGACTTGGCCAAGGTCATGTGGCTAGGGGATCATATAGCTTGTCTAGCTTCTGGATCTGTCTTCTGTCTACTCTTCCCTGCTGACTTTTTTGTCCTCTGTGCAAAAGCAAGTTATTGCTTGGCCATGTCCACAGGATGCCACTACAATGGCTCTAACACAGCGTTTATCATACAGTGTGTTTGTTCACTCTACTTTCCTCACTAGACAGAGCTCCTTGAGGCCCCTCTCTTGTCCACAGCACTCAACACAGGGCTTGGTACAGACCCAGCCTTGATGAACTTTTATTCAATGACAAAAGAATCCTAGAATCTAGAATCATAGAAACCTACCCTTTTTTACGTTTGGTAGAATCTTAGGAGCTTTGTGTGTTTGAGCCTTGGAATTTAAAAAATGATTGCCAGATTCAACCCCCACGTAGAGCAGGATCTCCTCAGCCACATATAGCCATTGACTGCATCTCTTGAACCCTTGTTTGGATAGGGTGGCTCTGGCTTTAAGTAAAACCAATGTAACATTTCAATTGAAACTTTAGGGCAGCAGGAAATTGCAGCTGGGGGAGTGTGTATCATGACTAGAAGAAGAAATTGGGCTTCTTCTCACACCTGGCTTCCTGGGGGTAAAGGAGCTAAGGACTTGTTTCACAGTGGTGTGACACCATGCCCATTTTCTTGTTCCTGCATATCACCACCCCGGATCCTTCCTTTTGGGCCCGGCTTGCACCTGGCATCCAACCCCAGTCACATTTTTGTTCACACACATTTAGACTGAGACTTGGAAAGATCCTGGCTGTAGTTTTAACCTGACATTACCTCAGAGATGTCACAGGGAGGCAAGGGACAAGGGGCTGGGGACATAACCATTCCTTTCCTAGAATGGGAAGTCTCACTTCTTGCAGTGGTTTCAGGCTGGAGCTCAGTGGGAACAAGGATACCTTTTGGTAGGTAGCTGTGTTCTATGAGCACTTTGTGGACTCCGAACTCAGGAGACAAGGTTTTTGAAGAATCTATTTTATTCTAAAAACATGTATTAAGGATTTATTAGATGCCCAACTCCATGATAAGCGCTGGTGGAAAACTAATAGTAACAACTTCTTCCATTTTTTTCAGTGTCCTATGTTCGAGGCACTGTACTAAACATCATATCATTTGATTCTCCCAATAACCCCATGAGGCATGTGTATTTATCCCACCTTACAGAAGAGAAAACTGAGGCTTTCAGAAATAACTGTGGAAGCTACAATGGTAATAAATGAGGAAGCACAGATTGAATCTATGTCCATGTCCTCCTAGGTCAACCAACATCCCAAAAGTCAGAATGTCCTCAAAAATTGACACATTGCTTGGAGAGATTATGTATATGGAAATTTATGCTTCTTCCATATTGTCCAAAAACACCCTTAGAAGGGCAGACGTTCCAATAATAGTAATGATAATATTAACTTCCTCTTTGCAGAATGCTCTAGAACTTACAAAGCACATCCAGAAGATCGTGGAGTAGTGGGAGAAGTAGGAAATCAGAGGTGTTGGACTCACTCAAATTTGATTCCCAGACCCTTTATCTCTTAGCTTTGTGACTTAGGGAGGTCACAGCCCCTCTCTGGGGTCTGTGTCCTGTGTCCTTAATATACTCACCTCACTGAATAGGGAAGTGAGTTGCCCAGGCTTCCTCAGGAAGGTAGATGTAGAGCCTGTTCACTCCTGGAGACTGCCAGGGTGGTTTCCCCCTGGGAAGATGGGGAATAGGAGCCTTGGGAAGCTCTCTGGGAAGCCATGGTAATCACTTCTCCTATGACCCCGTTTTCTGGAAGAAGTCTCAGGGCTCTGAGCTTTGACCCCTGGCAGGAAAGAACCTCCAGTTTTATCTCAGGCCCACCCTTGCTCCCTGGACTAGAGCCAGAGCAGTTGGTGGTGCTAAGATGCTTCCTGGTGTGACCTTCCACCCAACAATAATAATCCTTTGATTGCTGGAGCCAGATTCCTCCTCCTGGGGCCAGAAAGACCACAGACTGCCAGGACACTGGGCAAGTCACTTAATCTCTTTGTGCATCATGACATCCCTATAAGATAGGAACAATGATGGGGTTGTTAAGAGGTTACAAATGAAGTTATGAGGTTATAAATAGATTAAGAATTACAAAGTGCTTGGAAAAAGCCTGGCCCATAGTTAGATGCTTTTGTCATTGTTAAAGTTTCTGAGCCTCAGTTTTCCAATCTGTGAATGGGGGATGACATTATTGCTCTTACAGGGTTCCAGAGAAGATTCATTGGAATAATTAGTAATAGTAATTGCAATAATGTCAATAGCCAACATTTATTGAACATCTTCTATGGGCCTGACATTGTTCTAAGAGCTTTACATGAATTAGCTTGTCGAATTTTCATAACAATCCAATACTCTGATACTAATCCTTAAATTATCTTCATTTTACAGATGAGAAAATTGCGTTAAGTGACTTGCCTAAGGTCACACAACAGGG
>NW_006436812.1:9401544-9412813 GCF_000325575.1 Pteropus alecto
GAGCAGAGTCAATCGCTGCTTCCTAAGCCAGTGATTTAATGCCAGCACACCATCCCTTGTGTTTATTATATTATCTAGTTTAATTCTCATGACAGCTCTACAGGGATAGTATTATTATCCTACTTATCCTCATAATGTAGCTGAAGATGCTGAAGCCCAGAGAGATAGGTGAATTTCCTGAGGGTAATTAGCATGAGCTCATGATGTCAGGATTCAGGACCTGCTTCTGCAGTGGCTTTGACTGGGAGATTTCTGGCTTCTTTCTGCATTTATCCAATACAAGGGGCTCTCGTCTCCCACTGCACTTATCATTCCAGATGTTAGGAAGCTCTTCCTTAGGACAAGCTGAAATCTGCCCCCTCTGAGCTCTGGGTTCCAGAGCTCTGTCTAAGGTCAGTGACACTTGTCCTCACCTTCTCCTTCCTTAGACATGGTTTCTGGCCCCTCCTTGTCCTCTAATCTGCTGTAGACAATCAGTGTTCCTTCTGTGAGTCAGAGGTCAGACCTGGCCCATCTACAGAGAGTGATTGAGTTGACTGTCACCCCCCTGTCCTGGATACCCACTCCTATTGACCAAAACCTTTAGTCCCAGCCTGGCAGTGATGGAAACTCTAGATGAGATTTACATTTGGGGTGTTTACTTTTCTGAGCCAGAGTGAAGTGGTTTGTGGTTTCAGATATCAGCTCTAGATACGCTCTTATCCCTACCCCCTTCTTGTGTGTTAACCCAAGGCAAAGTCTGAACCATCAAAAATGGCAGAGACTTGGAGTGGGGAAATCAAACTACCCGAAATTATCAGGGTTCCAGTAAAAAGCTCGAGCTTCCTGAGACTTTTCACATACCATGAGAATCAAACCTGGAGTCATTTGTACAGATAATTGCTCTGATCCAAAAGAATAATAAAACTTCTTTTATCTCTTCCTGAGAGGCTCAAATGATTATAGCCTGAACAAAGTTCCTAGGTTAAGTCCCCAAGGTGCCAGGAGCCTGGAGTAGCTTCCTAAGCAGGCCAGTATGCAACATGCAAGAGCTTTAAGCGTTCAAGAAGAAATGAGTCCCAGGACTTAGAGACTTGTCATAAAAGCCAAGATATACAAGGAATTATCTGACTCCAGGGGAGATTTATTTACCTGCCAAAGAGTTGGAGTATGAAGACCTTTAAGGAGAGGAGGGGGACAGTATTCGAGGCCCCCAAACTCCTCTAGGGGACCAGCCTCACCTTCTCCCTCCTCCTTCCCCTTTATAAGCAAGAAAAATAGTTCTTGTTGCTCACCTATGGGGTGTCTGACTACTCTCATAGGATAATGGACGTGGCTATTGTCATATCATCCTAGGGCACAGGGGGCCGAAACATTTTCTGTTTACTGTGAGGTATTTAATGAGAAGTCTGTCCCTGATCCAGAACACCTGTGTGCACATTTGGGATAAAATGAATAAACACAAACATTAAAAAGCCTAGAGAGGCAGGGCGTCCAAGAGGAAATTAATTAAGAGACTGAAATGAAACAGAGACAGGGAGTGGTCGAGAGAGAAAGAGCAAATCCAGGTAAAGGCTGAGGGAAGCTGAGAGAAAATGTGACTGGGAGGCCAAAAGAGGACAAAGTGAATTTGTGTGTTTATTCATTTGTTGGGCATTTATTGAGCACTTACCATGTGCCACACACTTTTAAGTTGGAGACAAGCAGTGAACAAATTTATATTCTAGTAGGAGGAGACAGACAAAAAAAACCAAGTTCAACATATTGCATGTCAGATGGTGATAAATATTATGAAGAAAAGTAAAGCAAGAAAGGGAGAGGTGAGATTTAAAATCAGAGTTAAGAAAAGCCTCATTGAAAAGGTGACATTGGGTAAAGATCTGAGGGAGGACATGGAAGGAACCATTAATACCTGAGTTTGAAAGAGTTTTCCAGGCAGAGGAGATAGCAAGTGCAAAGGCCAAGGGGGTGGGGGTGGGGTGGGGGAGTGAGAGGTAAATGGAGTCAGATTGGGTAGGGCCTTGTAGGTCACAATGAGGACTTTGATTTTTATTCTGAATGAAATTTAACCAGATTTGAAGGATAAGCATAAAAGAAGGCTTGAGGCTCCCAGGGCAGAATCAACTTCTGGGCTACAGTCTCTGGATTCAGTTTATTCATTCATTCAACTGTCCCTCTATAATTTTTTTTTCAAGCATTTAGGAAGGCCCACTTTGCTCTAGGGCTTGTGCTGGGTACTGGAGAGACCTTCAGAAAAAAGACTCTCTCCCCTCAGCTATGGAGGAAGAAAACCTTTCAGGGTGGGAGAAGGGTTGAAGGTGGAGATAATACTGTCAGTGTGACCCTGGAGAGCCATAGCTTGGGAAATAAGTGAGTGACAAGCTGAGGAGGGGCCACACTCAGGGAAAGGGGAGGCTGAAGAGTGTGGAGGTGGGGGTGGAGGAGAAAGGGAGGACTCCTCCCAACCATGTTTTTGTTTTCTTTGTGGTATGAGAGGCCCTGTCTCCTGCTGGTTCTGAGTTCTGGCTCCAGACTGGGCAGGAGAAGGGACCGTGTGATGAGCCAGGACAGGTGGCCTCGACATGTGATACTTGCTCTCTGACCACTTAAGTCCTCACTTTTAGAATGGTTTCCAGAAATGATGGAAGAGGTGGGAGGGCAGCTAAATATAGTTCTAGGGCCAGGGCTCAGTCTGGGAGGGTCTGTCTGCTATTCACTGTGGGTTATTCCGGTCGTGTCTACTGATAGCTGCCCCTGAGTCCCCTGTCTTTGCTCTGAGATTGCTGCTTGCTGCTAACCTATCTTCAGACACAGCTCTGACCCGGCGTTCGGTTAGTTAGGCCTGACTTGGAGACTCCTGGGAGTCTCTTTTTGCCCAAGATCTCCAACTAGACCTGTGAGTCCTGTGGATCCTGTGGGCTTGAAGAAATGGGGGAGGGGAGGGCTGGCGATCCTGGAGAGGTGAGAAGCTAGGGGGTAGAGGCTCTGGAGAATTTGGGGCTAAGACGGGATGGACAGTGGGTAAGACTGTGTTTGCAACCCGGGCTCCTGTTTAGAAATTGGGGTTGAGACTGTCCCTAATAGGAAATATTTTGGGGACTGGGGCTGAGAACTGCAGTTGAGATAGTTTTGGGATTGAGACAGAGTCCCCCTTTCTCCTTGGCCAGAACCAGGGTCCCTTCCCGTGTGGGATCTGAGGTCTTAATAGGCTGGGGCTTCTCCTTGTGAGGCTGCAGACCCGGCCAGGGGCTGGGGCTGGGCAGGGTTTGCAGCCCTGCTGAGCCTCCTTGAATGGTTTCCCTTCTACTCAGGCCCACCATGTCGGCTGCGCCCGGCCTCCTGCACCAGGAGCTGTCCTGCCCGCTGTGCTTGCAGCTGTTCGACGCGCCAGTGACCGCCGAGTGCGGCCACAGCTTCTGCCGCGCCTGCTTGAGCCGCGCGGCAGGGGAGCCGGCGGCGGACGGCACAGCGCCCTGCCCATGCTGTCAGGCGCCCACGCGGCCGCAAGCGCTCAGCACCAACCTGCAGCTGGCGCGTCTGGTGGAGGGGCTGGCGCAGGTGCCGCAGGGCCACTGCGAGGAGCACCTAGACCCGCTCAGCATCTACTGCGAGCAGGACCGCGCGCTCGTGTGCGGCGTGTGCGCCTCGTTGGGCTCGCACCGGGGCCACCGCCTGCTGCCCGCCGCTGAAGCCCATGCACGCCTTAAGGTGTGGGATCCTGGCGCCCTCCGGCGGGGGTCGGGTTGGATGGGATTGGATGAGGCGGGGCCTGGCCCATCAGGGGGTTGCTGTATTTACTTGGATTCTGAGCTTCAGGGCCCCGGGCGCCTGGAGTTTCCGGGAACGCGAGCGGAGGGAAGCAGTTAGGGAATGTGCGGGGCTGACGAGCTGGAGGCGGGAACCGGAGGAGAGGGGAGACTTGAAGAGGTGCGGAGAGGCGGGCTCTGGTGGGATGGGAGCGGCACAAACCTAGATTTCCCGGGCTCAGCCGCTGGGACGCTCCCGGAGATGTAGGGGAGCAGCCACTGAGCCGGGATGAGCGGGAGGCGGAGCGGAGGACTGAATCCCGGCCCCCGGCGAGTGAGCGTGAGCACTGTGGCGGAGCTTGGGCACAGGGAAGACTGGAGGGGCGGGGCTTGGGTGTGGCCAGGAGCCCCGGGCGGGGGCTGGCTCTGGCAGCGCAGCTGTTCTGCAGAGGCCCATTCGCTCCTCGAGCTGCCCAACTTGTGCGGGCCTGAGCGTCATGAGATGGGGCCTAACTGAAGGGGAGGCGGGGCGGGCAAGGCACACCTGGGCACTAAGCTCTGTGCGCAGGCTCACGTTGGCACGAGTCCCAAGTCCAGATTTGTTTTTCTGGTTGAGAACGCTTCCAGAGCCCACACATAGTTGTGCACGGCCCAAGGTTTGCGATTCCCATAGCTTGCCCATGCCATACGTGTGGCAAATCACATGCAGGTAGCTACAGGAGGGTATGTGGCTACAAAGGCCCAGGGATATCTGTCATGAAGCATTTATTGGGCTGTGGAAGAATAAATGACAGGTTCAGGGATGGGAGGAGGCGGGTTTTGGAGGCATGGATTGGTCCTTGGTCCCCGCGGTGGAGAAGCTGCCATTGTCTTCTCACCACTGGTGGTCGAGGTGAGCTTCTGCGGGTTTTCTTTGCACACAAACAAGTGTTGCCCTGCACTTCTTGGCCCTAGACTCCTGGAGGGTGGAGACCTCAGTCCTCAGGCTAGTATTCGAGGCCCCCAGACCAGCCTCGCCTTCCCTCCCACTCCTGACGTGCCAGTCCAGCCTGGAGCTGGCCGGTTGTCTCCTAGCCCAATGCAGGAGCCTCCTTCTCCCAGGAGCCCTCCCAATCCAGGCTCACCTCTGCTGAAAACTGCATGACTTCCAACCTCATCCGTCTTTATCTGCGAAGAGAGAACAGAGTACTTGAAATGGGACAGGGCACCAGGAGTCCCAGGAGCCTCCAGGGGGCAGGTGGGGCCGGACTCCGCATCAACTCAGCCCTAAGCCAGAGGGAGGGGCCAGCTAGTGGTCTGAAGTGGGGACCCCAGGAAGGAGCCTGAAGGAGGAAGGGGACAGGAAGGCTGGCGAGGTTCCTTGGCGAGGAAGAGGGGATCCAGACTTGACCATGGGCCAAGACTCCAAAGTGGTTGAATGGCATGTGCGGGGCGCGGGAGACTCACGCGACCCCCTGAAGCCGTTCTGCCTCTTCCTGCATGCCTATGTCGCGCAGCACGACTGCGGTGAGCTCAGCGCCGTAGTCTTCGCAGTAGAAGGCGACCAGCTTGTCAGTGAGGTCCACGGCGTCCAGCGGCCCGAGCGCCCCACGCGGAATGTTCCGAAAGCCTTGGCGCAGCGGCGCAGCTCCCAGCTTCAACTTGAACTTCTTGAGCTCATCCGCCGTCAGGTTCTCTAGCGCCTCCAGGATGGCGTCGCGCTTCTTCCCCATGGCTCAGCTCTGCCTCCTCTGAACCTACGATGGCCCCGCGCCTTGAGCCACCGGGCCCGCCCTGTCCTGCAGCAGGCGGGGCTGTCGCCCGGGAGGACGTTCCAGGGAGGAGATTGTCCTGGCAGCTGGCCAGGGGAACCCTTGGTTCAATCCTGTGGCTCCCGCTGGGCGGGCACTTAACAGCAAACAGCGCCTCCTGAGTCTCCCAGTTTTCCTGAGGGAGCGTGGGAGTAGGCTGCCAATTTGGGCAATCAAAGGTGAGGTGCGATGACTGTTCCCATTCTGCAGAAGAGAAAACTGAGGTTGGAAACCATGGAGGCAGGACTGGAACCATCTGAGTCCAGAACCATGTGCCTTCCAGCAAAGGCTGGCTTTGGCAGGAGGTTTTAGCAGCTCCCCAACAACCTGCATTTCAAGAGTCATAAACGAACAGGTCTGGAGTAGGATCTTGCGCATAGATATGTTGGAGTGGTTGCTGCATCAGACATAAATTGCCTGCCCCCAGAGCTTGGTGTGTAGGGAGGCTGATTGAGGTGTTTTGCTAATATTCTGCTTTTAAGTATGTGGTGCAGCCCAGGAATAGGAGGAGGTTGCATTTCTTCTTCACACATCCTGTGCTCACCCCCTGAAGACTGCTGTGTGCTGAGCTGTGGTGGAGGAGACCCAGCCACATTTGTGCTTGTCATCCTGACAAAGATCTGTGCTGGGGGGGCTTACTGCTGAGGGGATGGGATTGGGCTAGGGAGAATTTAACCTAAACAGACAATGAGAAGGTAAAGCATTCTAGACATCAGGACCGGTACTGGCAAGGGCCTAGAGACCTGCAGGTAGATTTGGGGAATGGTAAGATGTCAACTTGGCTGGAGGAGGAGCTGGCATTGAAGCTGAGCCGTAGAGGGCAGGTTTAGGGTGGGATGTGTGGGTTTGGGGGGGCAGCAGCATCACTTCTTTATGTCTCACACTCCAGACACAGCTCCCACAGCAGAAGCTGCAGCTGCAGGAGGCATGTATGCGCAAGGAGAAGAATGTGGCTGTGTTGGAGCATCAGCTGATGGAGGTGGAGGTGAGAGGCTCAGCATAACAGAGTCCGGGGACTGGGGGTTCAGACTGGGGATCCCCTACCAAAATGCTTTTGCCTGTCTGCCCCCACAGGAGACAGTGCGTCAGTTCCGGGGTGCGGTGGGGGAGCAGCTGGGCAAAATGCGGGTGTTCCTGAATGCACTGGAAGGCTCTTTGGACCATGAGGCTGAGCGTGTGCGGGGTGAGGCAGGGGTTGCCTTGCGGCGGGAGCTGGGGAGTCTGAACTCTTACCTGGAGCAGCTGCGGCAGATGGAGAAGGTGTTGGAGGAGGTGGCGGACAAGCCACAGACTGAGTTCCTCATGGTGAGCACTGGATGACCTTCTATCTCTGCCCCTCAGCCAGGGTTCAGGCCCCAGAGACCTTACTCTATTGTCGAATCTCACCCCTGAGGTCCGGAGACGGGCAGGGACAAGCCAGGGGGCATGGAAGAGGGGTGGGCCCCAGGACTGTTATGGTTGTTTAGGTTGGGCACTGCACAAGGACACTTTAAGCAGTCACTCTTCCTATCATAAATGTTGTAGGTTGGCATATTTATTAGGACAATCTTCTGTCAGGTGGAATTAGTTTCTTGAGGGAGGGGGTACCTTTTTCTAATTTACACAGAGATAAAGGGCTAGGAGTGGTCTTGAATTCTGGGTTTCTTTTGGCTTTTCTGATTCTTCCTGACCCCACACTCAGCATTCTTCGTGGTCTACCCCGTTTTCAGAAGTCTCCAGTGTCTCCCCTTCCTGCTTCACTTCCATTCTCTTTTTCTCTCTTTTCAGAAATACTGCCTGGTGAGCAGCAGGTGAGATTAACCTGGCCCTTTCCCCAACTTGCACTCATCTTCAGGGATATTGGCTGGCTCTCCCTCTATTCACAATATGCTTGCATACTCCCATTCAGTCCACTGCACTTTCCCTGTACTTTGTGTTGAACATAGAAGTGAACCTGACCTGGTCCTTCTCCTCAGGGACTTCCCAGGCAAATATGAGCAAGGACATAGGCGTCACTGTGTGCTCAATACTGCAGTGGAGGGGAAGAAGGTGGCCAGGGCAGGCATCCCAGAGGAATGCACATTTGAGTTGGACACTGGAAGAATAAACTAGAGTTGAAGAGGTGGAGTTGGGGGAAGAGCATTGCAGGCAGAAGGCTGGTAAGAGAGGGAGAAGGTGGGGGCAAACCGTGAGGAGCCGAGGAGCTTGGATCTTATCCTAACAGGAGATTTTTAAGAAATCGTGGTAAAGTGTACATAACATAAAATTGACCATTTCAACCATTTTTAAAAGTATACACTGAAGGTTCAGCATCATTAAGTACATTCGTGTTGTTTTGCAACCATCACCACCATCCATCTCCAGAACTTCATTCTTCCAAACTGAAAGTTCAGCCGAGGAGTTTTAAGGCAGAGTGTGATGTCAGGAGATCCTGGAGCATCACCACAGCCCTGTCTTCCTCTCCTTGGGTTACTGCCTGTTGCTTTCCTCCCACCCCACGCCTCCTCTGGAAGTCCCTTCACAGATACCTCCCCACACCTCACCACCTCTAGGCTGCAGAAGATCCTAGCAGAGTCACCACCACCTGCCCGTCTGGACATCCAGCTGCCTGTCATCTCAGATGACTTCAAATTCCAGGTGTGGAGGAAGATGTTCCGTGCTCTGATGCCAGGTATTGGGCAGGGCTTACTCTGGGTTTATGTTTGTAGCTGTATGGTTGATGGTAGGCCCCAGCCATACACAGAGAGGTTTCCCAATCCCAGCTGGGAAGATTATCAAAGAAGGTATCCATTGCCCCTATACCCCTGCACTCTTGAAACCTGTGCAAAGAGAAGGAACTTTGAGACCATGGGGTTTACAGGTGGGTGACTAATATGGAGAGGACACTGCTTACGGAAAGGGTGCTGCTGCTGGTAGCAGGGGAGACTAGGGCCTGGGTTTGAGCCCTGTGTGATCCTTGCCCAGTCCCTGTCCCTTCTGGACCGTGGAGATGATAATCTCTGTTAATTGGGGGCTGAGGATCTGCAGAGCTAGAAAACTGGGGACTGGCCTGAGTCAGACACTGATTCTGGTGGCCTGTGGTTGGTGGCCCAAGGGCTCAACCTCCTCTCCCCAAGAGCTAGAGTGCATTGGGGTGTTACATGTTATAGAGATCTAGGACATATACACATGGCTGTGCAGCCTTCACTGCCTTGGATAAAACCTATGTTTTATCCAAGAGAAGACTAACAGATG
This sequence comes from Pteropus alecto, assembly GCF_000325575.1. Lineage (NCBI taxonomy): Eukaryota > Metazoa > Chordata > Mammalia > Chiroptera > Pteropodidae > Pteropus > Pteropus alecto. Next base: position 9,410,273 of record NW_006436812.1, read on the forward strand.
GGTCAAGACTGACAGATGACAGTGGTAGGAGGCAGGGGCTGGCCTCAGACCAGGCTTCCTGACCGTCTTCCATTTTGTGACATACATGGTGAGTTATATGCCTTGTATCAACTTAATCCACCCACAACCCTGGAAGGAGGCAATTATGGCCTCATTTTACAGCTGAGGAAACTGAAGCTCAGAGAGCTGCAGTCTTTGGTTGAAGTCAGTAAACAGAGAGTCGTTCATCCCCTAGAGGGGCTGGGAGGATTAGAGGAGACAAAGGAGCCCATAAGTTGGTTGTGGGAAAAGTCAGGGGCCTGACTGGTCTCCCTCTGGCAGTGCTGAAGGCGCTGACCTTTGACCCGAGCACAGCTCACCCGAGCCTGGTGCTGTCGTCGTCCTGCCGCCGAGTGGAGTGCTCCGAGCAGAAGGCGCCGCCGGCGGGAGAGGACCCGCGCCAGTTCGACAAGGCCGTGGCGGTGGTTGCACATCAGCTGCTCTCTGACGGCGAGCACTACTGGGAGGTGGAGGTGGGCGACAAGCCGCGCTGGGGGCTCGGCGTGATCGCTGCCCAGGCCAACCGCCGGGGCCGGCTACATACCGTGCCCTCGCAGGGCCTCTGGTTGCTCGCGCTGCGCGATGGGAAAATCCTGGAAGCGCACGTGGAAGCTAAGGAGCCGCGTGCACTGCGCACCCTGGAGAGGCGGCCTATGCGCATTGGGGTCTACCTAAGCTTCAGCGACGGTGTCCTCTCCTTCTATGATGCCAGTGACGTGGATGCCCTTGAGCTGCTCTTTGCCTTCCACGAGCGCCTACCAGGGCCTGTATACCCCTTCTTCGATGTGTGCTGGCATGACAAAGGCAAGAACTCTCAGCCACTGCTGCTCGTGGGGCCCGAGGGCGAGGAGGCCTGAGCCTCCTGCTGAGTTGAGGAGGGGTGCAGGGTCCTGCAGTCCTGAAAGGAGACAGGCAGGGGTGTGTTGCCAGGGCTGAAGGCAGGGCCACTGGGGTGGGTCTGGGTTGGGGTGGGGACTGGGGACTCAGAGGGTTTTGAGAAGTTGGGGGCTGGCATAAACAGGGCCAGTGAGGGGATGGGGCGGTGGTGGGGAAGGGAGCTCTAAAGTCAGGTCAATGAGGAAATCCCAGTTTGGAAACCAAGAGGCTCAAGGGTTCCAGGAAGAAACTGAGGTTGAGGGATGGAGGGAAAAGGATCTGGGGCCTGGGGAGGATTGAGGGGTGCCCAAGAGCTCTGTAGAGTGAAGAGTCCCTGCAGTATCACACTCCCCTCCTAAAAGGCCTTTCACTTAGAGGTTCTCCAATTGGAGCATTCATCAGAACCACCTTTTCAAAGCGCATAACAGTGACTTGTTAAAGAACAAGATGGCTGAATTTCTGACTCAGTAGATCTGGGGCCCAAAATTTGCCTTTCTAACAAGTTTGCAGGTGATGCTGATGCTGCAGGTCACAATGGGATCATCCTTGGAGGACTGCTGACTTAGACACCAGTCTGTTCAGTCAGATGTCTGTTATATGGAGTCTGTTATCAGATAGCTATCAATTATCAGGCATAGAAAATTCAACATATATTCCTCCATTCAAAAGCCATTTAAAAATTGCCAGACCCTGTGCCAGGTGAATAAACTGACCACCAACTATTTCTCTTTGCCTCTGGAATATGTTTACTGAGTGTCTTGGACAGTGAGGAAATCCCCCAAGTTGCCAACCAAGAGAAAAGCCTGATGCTAATCCTGCCCTGGGCCCTGCTGCTTATGGAGCATAAAAGGATCCCCACCCCAACCCCCTGAGTTGCCCCGCTCCCGCCTCCGTTTACTTGCTGGTTCACACCTTTAGTTTTAGCCCAAAGACTCATTTTCTGGGCTCTGGAGTAACCACTGAGGCCGAGAGTGAGAGTCCCTCTTCCTTGGAGAGAGGCCTTTGGGGTTCAGCAAAAAGGGAAGATTATGGCCTGGGGCCATTTGCTCTCACTCACAGACTAGGATGCTGCTGTTGATATGTGACAGGCCTGGGGACCCAAAGTGAGAATTTTCTTGAGTGATGGAACCAAGAGATAGGCCGAAAAGAAGTTGGCGGATAAGGTAAGAAAGACCTCAAGATCTGGTTGGGAGGGACACTCCTGGCTGTGTCCCCTGGAAGAAGGCCTGTTGGGCCCCGGTCCTGGGACACAGAAGAGAGGATTAATTTGAGGAGCTCTTCATGCTGGAAAATAAAACTATAAAAGGGTTATTGAGTTGTAAAATCTAGTAGCATTCATAAAAAATGATGGTATTCTGACTCCTTCCTCATTAAATCTCTATGAAGAATCAAGTTGACCTATTGCTAGGCAGTAACCTCCTTTTTGTCCTCCCAGCTTTCAGTCTTGACCCATCAAATCTTTCGAAAAACACAAATGTGGTCATGTAATTCAGTGGCCCAAAACATTCAACAATTCATTGTTGCCTACAGGAGAAAGCCCCGTCTTTGGCTTGGCATTCAAGATGCCTTGCTGTTCTCCAGCCTCATCTCGTGCCACTCCTGTGTACCCCCAAGAATCATGCAAAC
>NW_006436812.1:9412982-9416216 GCF_000325575.1 Pteropus alecto
TCTGAAAACATCAGCATTTTCTATTCTCTCTTTATCCCAGCACCTTCTCACAATGTGCACCCCACTGCACTGAACCCCTGCCATGGGCCTCTGGGGAAGACTGGTGGTGTCCAAGAGTCCAAAGCCCCTTTCTGAGGAAAAGAGGACTCTGAGAAGCAGGCATCAAGGCAGGATTAAATGTGCAAAGATTTATCAGGGGGGATGGCCGTGTGAGAGAAAATGGAGCCGTCAGATTCTGATGCCAACCTGACCCTGAGGGAAGGAGAGAGGGAGGGAAGCTTGGGTGGAAGTGACTGTTGTGAGGACTCCTCCACAAAGCCATCCCTGTGAGGATCCTTGTGTGTTCCCAGAACACGCCTGCCTTTGTGTCCCTGATGTGGCAGTGGTTGGCTGGGAGCAGACCTGTGGGAGCTGGGAGTGGCACAGACACAGGAATGGGTTTCACAGCTCTTCAGCTGCTCCCTCAGTCATTTGCTTCCCTTTGATGGAGTTACATCAGAAAATTTTCTTTTCTCACCTGCCATGGGTTCTTTCTGCATAAAGTTACCCTGGCTTGAGCTGTGTGCATTGAGGGAAATGATCCTGTGACCTTGCCCATGGCTGACTGAGACATGAGATCCCTGAGCCAAAGGCAGTCATGGTAGGGCAAATTTGTGGAAAACTGCCTAATCAGGCTGATCCTTGTTGGATGGTGGCCACCTGGCTCAGCCAGAATCTCCCTGGGGATGTCGGGAGGTGAAATAGGAACAGAGAAGTGGGTCTTTCCAGTACTTGTGTCCAAAAGGATCAGAATATCTTCCTTTATCTTCTCCCTTATGGAGACTCTGAGGACCCTGAACAACTGAGAGGTTTCCTGTGCCTCCTGACTTCCGTGTGTACAAAAACAAACTGGCACTTGCCAGGGCCGTGTTAACTGCAAGCAAAAAACATTTATTGAGAGCTTATGTGTCAATAACTTTATATTCTCATTTATTGCATCCTCACAACACCAGGCCTCACAACAGCTAGCACCCCATTAGGCTTGGTTTCCCCTTCCCCTGGGGTTCGATTATACCCTGGGAACAGTGATGGTTCAACCACGAAGAACCTGAATCCACAGGTATGTGGTGCCTCTTGGAGTACCAACTTTATGCCTGATTTCTTCTTCACAATGGTGGTGGTGCAGAAAAAGTTGTGTAATTTACCAATAAGTAAACATTGAAAGCATATTCATATTAAAACAAACATTATGGAGTACAGAATTTACATGAAATTTTGAGATTAAATAAGAGATGTCCATAAAGATTTGCATTGGTGCTGGAGGTTTGGCTCTAGATCTCCAGACTCTCAGAGGTATAAGTTCTTAAAATTATTTTAAAATTAAAAAATATATAAACAATGCATGAATATACTTATTAATATCTTACAGATAAGAAAGTTCTCTGACTATGCTCCCCAATCTTAATTTCTTGTTTTCCTCCCTCATCATAAATAATCCCTGTTTTTCAGTTTGTTGAGTGGCTTTCCAGGACTTCTGTACATGTATAAGTCCCACGGAAAGTATGTAATATTGTGTTTTTCTTTCCATTTAAGTGATATCATATTCTACATGAACATGACATTTATTCTACATATTGTACAGTGTGCTTTTTTCATTCAGTCATATAGTCAGGAGATCTGTCCATGTTACTATACAGAGCATATGTTCTCCTTTTTAACTGCTGTGTAGTATTTCACTGTATGACTGTGCCACTGCTTACTTAATCATTCCTGGATTAATTGCTATTTGTTTCTGATTTTTGTTATTACAAATAACGTTGCAAAGAACATCTTTGTGCATTTTATATTAGTTTCACGTGTACAACTTAGTGGTTAGACATTTATATAATTTATGAAGTGATCCCCCTATTGGTCTAGTACCCACCTGGCACTACACAAGTTATTACCATATTATTAACTATATTTTCTATATTTTACTTTATGTCCCCATAACTATTTTGTAACTGCCAATTTGTACCTCTTAATCACTACATCCTTTTCACCTCACCCTATCTGGCAACCATCAACTTGTTCCCTGCATCTATAAGTCTGTTTCTGTTTTGTTTGTACATTTATTTTGTCTTTTAGATTCCACATATAAGTGAGATGATATGGTATTTGTCTTTCTCTGTCCGAATTATTTCACTTAGCATAATAATTCCAGGTTCATCCATTTTGTTGCAAATGGTAAGATTTCATTATTTTTTATGGCTGAGTAATATTCCATTGTATATATGTACCACCTCTTCTTTATCCAATTGTCTTTTGATGGGTACTTAGATTGCTTCCATATCCTGGCTATTGTAAATAGTGCTGCAGTGAACATAGGGGTGCATATAACTTTTCAAATTAGTGTTTTAGATTTCTTCGGATACCCAGAAGTGAAATTGCTGGATCAAAAGGTAGTTTTATTTTTAATTTTTTGAGAAACCTCCATTCTGTTTTCCACAGTGGCTGCACCAATTTGGAATCCTATAAAAAGTGCGCAAGGGTTCCCTTTTCTCCATATCCTCACCAACACTTGTTGTTTGTTGATAATTGATGATAGCCATTCTGACAGGTGAGAGGTGATATCTCATTGTGGTTTTAATTTACATTTCTCTGATGATTAGTGACGTTGAGCATCTTTTCATATGTCTATTGGCCATCTGTATGTCCTCTTTGGAGAAATGTCTCTTCAGTCCTGTGCCCCTTTTTTAATTAGACTGTTAGTTTTTTGGGTATTAAGTTTTGTGAGTTCTTTGTAGAGTTTGAATATTAACTCTTTATTGGATATATCATTGGCAAATATCTTCTTCCACTCAGTAGATTGCTTCCTTTGCTGTGCAAAACCTTTTTAGTTTAATGTAGTCCCATTTTTTTTTTTTTGTTACCTTACCTGAGAAGACTTATTCAAAAAGGTATTGCTAAGAATGATAACAAAATGTTTACTTCTAGGAATGATTTCTTTTAGGAATTTTGTGGTTTCAGGTACTATATTTAAGTCTTTAATCCACTTTAAGTTTATTCTTGTATATGGCGTAAGGAGGTGGTCCAGTTTCATTTTTTTTCCCATGTATCTGTCTAGTTTTTCCAACATCATTTATTAAATAGTCCGTCTTTACCCTACTGTATATTCTTTTTTATAATTGTATTTTAATATTATTTTCAAGTATACAGTACATTGGTTAGACCATTATATAGTTTATAAAATGATCACCCTAATTTCTCTTTCCC
>NW_006436812.1:9416451-9443484 GCF_000325575.1 Pteropus alecto
GAAATCATATAGTATTTATCTTTCTCTGTCTGACTTATTTCACTCAGCATAATAATCTTCATGTTGTTGCAAATGGTAAGATTTCATTTTTTTTAATGGCTGAGTAATATTCCATTGTATATATGAACCATAAGTTCTTTATCCAATTGTCTGTTGATGGGCATTTAGGTTGCTTCCGTATCTTGCCTATTGTGATATAGAGCTACCATGAACATAGGGATGCATATTGTCCTGGTTTTCTTTGGATACATACCCAGAAGCATAATTGCTGGGTCAAAAGGTATATCCATTTTTAATTTTCTGAGAAACCTCCAGACTGTTTTCCATAATGGCTGTACCAATTTGCAATCTCTCCAACATAGTACGAGGGTCCCCTTTTCTCCACATCCTTGCCAATACTTGTTCATTGATTTATCGATGATAGCCATTTTGACAGGTGTGAGGTGATATCTCATTACAGTTTTAATTTGCATTTCTCTGATGATTAGTGATCTTGAGCATCTTTTCATATATCTATTGGCCATCTGTATTTCCTCTTTGGAGAAATACCTATCCAACTCTTCTGTCCATTTTTTAACTGGATTGCTGTTGTTGTTGTTGTTGAGTTGTATGAGCTCTTTATTTATTTTGGATATTAACCTCTTATCAGATGTATTGTAAGTGAATATCTTCTCCTATCTTCAGTCGATTGTCTTTTCGTTTTGTCAATGGTTTCCTTTGCTGTGCAAAACCTTTTTAGTTTGGTGTAGTCCCATTTGTTTATTTTTTCTTTTGTTTCCCTTGCCCGAGGAGATATGTCCAAAAATATATTACTAGTAGCAGTATCAGAGAGATTACTGCCTATCTTTTCTTCTAGAAGTTTTATGGCTTCAGGTTTTACATTTAAGTCTTTAATTCATTTTGAGTCTATTCTTGTATACGGTGTAAGAAGGTGGTCCAGTTTCTTTTTTTTTTGCATGTATCTGTCTTATTTTCCCAGCACCATTTATTGAAAAGACTGTCTTTATCCCATTGTATATTCTTGCCTCCTTTGTCATATATTAAGTGAGTGTATAGGCGTGGATTTACTTCTAGGCACTCTATTCTGTTCCATTGACTAATGTATCTGTTTTGATGCCAGTACCATGCTGGTTTGATTACTGTACCTTGTAGTATAGTTTGATATCAGGTAGTGTGGTACCTCCAACTTTGTTCTTCTTTCTCATGATGCTGTTGCTATTCGGGGTTTTTAATGGTTCCATATAAATTTAAGATTATTTGTTCTAGCTCTCTGAAAAATGTCATTGGTACCCATTGTATATTCTGGCCTCCTTTGTCATAGATTAAGTGACCATATAGGTGTAGGTTTATTTCTGGGCTCTCTATTCTGTTCCATTTATCAATGTGTCTGTTTTTATGCCAGTCCCATGCTGTTTTGATGACTATAGCCTTGTATTATGTTTGGATATTGGGCATCGTGATGCTTCCAACTTTGTTCTTTTTTCTCAAGATTGCCGTGGCTATTTGGGTCTTTTATGGTTCCACATAAATTTTAGGATTACTAGTTTAAGTTCTGTGAAAAATGCCATTGGTAGTTTGATAGGGATTGCATTGAATCTATCAATTCCTTTGGATAGTATGGATATTTTAACAATGTTAAGTCTTCCTATCTAGGAGCATGGTATATCCTTCCATTTATTAGTATCTTCTTCATTTTCTTTCTTCAATGTTTTATAATTTTTTGAGTATAAGTCTCTAACCTCTTTGGTAAAATTTATTTCTAGATTTTTTTTGATGCAGTTATAAATGGGATTGTTTTCTCTCTCTAATAATTCATTATTGGTGTATAGAAATGCAACTGATTTCTGAATATTAATTTTGTATCCTGTGACTTTACTGAATTCATTTATCAGTTCTAACAGTATTTTTGGTGGGATCTTTAAGGTTCTCTCTATATAATATCATGGCAACTGTAAATAATGACAGTTTACTTCTTTATTTCTGATTTAGATGGCTTTATTTTTTTTCTTGTCTGATAGCTGTGGCTAGGCCTTGTTGAATACTATGTTGAATAAAAGTAGTGAAAGTGGACATCCTTGTCTTGTTCCTGATCTTAAGGAAAATACTTTCAGCTTTTCACCATTGAGTATGATGTTAGCTGTGGGTTTGTCATATATGGTCTTTATTATGTTGAGATATGTTCTATTTCCACTTTTCTGAGAACATTTATCATTAACAGCTGCAGGATTTTGTCAAATGCTTTTTCTGCATCTATTGATATGATCATATGATTTTTATTCTTCATATTTTGTTTATGTGGTATATCATGTTAATTTATTTGTAAATATTGAACCAACCTTGCATCCTAAAAATAAATCCAACTTGATCATGGTGTATGATATTTTTAATGTATTGCTGAATTCAGTTTGCTGATATTTTGTTGAAGATTTTTGCATCTATGTTCATTAGGGATACTGGCCTATAATTTTTTTTTTTTTTGGGATGTCTTTGTTTGGCTTTGGAATCAAAGTAATGGTGGCTTCGTAAAATAAGGTTGGGAGTCTTCTTTCCTCTTGAATTTTTTTGGAATAGTTTGAGAACGATAGGTGTTAATCCTTTGAATGTTTGGTAAAATTCACCTGTGAAGTCATCTGGTCAAGGACTTTTGTTTGTGGGGAGTTTTTTTGATTACTGATTTGATATCATTAGTAGTAATTGGTCTCTTCAGATTTTCTGCTTTTTCTTGATATACTTTTAAAAGATTATGTTTCTAGGAATTTACCCATTTCTTCTAGTTTGTCGAATTTGTTGGCATATAATTGTTCATAATATTTTCTTATAATTACTTGTATTTCTGTGGTATTGGTTGTCACTTCTCTTTCATTTCTGATTTTATCTATTTGGGTCCTCTTTCTTTTTTTCTCGATGAGTCTGGTTAAACGATCAATTTTGTTTATCTTTTCAAAGAACCGGATTTTGGTTTCACTAATCTTTTGTGTTGTTTTTTTTTTTTAGATTCTATTTTGTTTATTTCTGCTCTGATTTTTATTATTTCCTTCTTTCTACACACTTTGTGCTTTGTTTGCTGTTATTTTTCTAGTTCCTTTAAGTGTAGGTTGAGATTGTTTATTTGAGATTTTTCTTTTTTCTCGAGGTAGACCTGTATTGCTATGAATTTCTCTCTTAGGACTGTGTTTGTTGTGTCTCATAGATTTGGGGTTGTTGCATTTTCATTTTTATTTGTCTCAAGGTATCTTTTGATTTCTCTCAATCTCATTGTTAACCCATTCATTGTTTAGTAGCATGTTATTTAGCCTCCATGTGTTTGTGTGTGTTTTCAGTTTTCTTCTTGTAATTGCTTTCTACTTTCATATCATTGTGGTCAGAGAGAATGCTTGTTATTATTTCAATCTTAAATTTATTGAGACTTGTTTTGTGGCCTAACATGTGGTCTATCCTGGAAAATTTTCCATGTATGCTTTAAAAGAATGTACGTTCTGCTGCTTTGGGTGAAATGCTCTAAAAATATCAATTAAATCCATCTGATGTAATGTATCATTTAAGGCTGCTGTTTTCTTGTTGATTTTCTGTCTGGAAGATACATCCCTTGATTTCAATAGGGTGTTAAAATCTCCTACAATGGCTATATTACGGTCAATATATTTCTTTATGTTGGCTAATATTTGATTTATGTATTTAGGTGTTATATGTTGGGTGCATAAATGTTTACAAGGGTGAGATTGATCTTATTATTATGAAATGTTCTTTTTTATCTCTTATTATAGCCTTTGTTTTACTGTCTATTTTGTCTGATGTGAGTATTGCTACATTAGCTTTTTTCATTTCAGTTTGCATGAAATATCTTTTTCCATCCCTTTACTTTCAGTCTGTGTGTATCTTTTGATCTAAAGTAAGTCTCTTGTAGACAGCATATGTATGGGTCTTGTTTTCTTATCCATTCAGTCACTTTATGTCTTTCGATTGGAGTAGTTAATCCATTTACATTTAAAGTGATTATTGATAGGTATGTAGTTATTTGCCATTTTATTACTCATATTTATGTTCTCTGCCCCTCCCCCCATCTTCATCCTAAAGAAGTCCCTTTAACATTTCTTATAATACTGATTTGGTGGTGATGAATTCCTTTAGCTTTTTCTTGTGTAGGAAGCTCTTTATCTCTCTTTCAATTTTAAATGATAGCCTTGCTGGATAGAGTAGTTTTGGTTGTAGGTCCTGGCTTTTCATCACTTTGAAAATGTTGTTCAAGCCCTTCTGGCCTGCAAAATTTCTGTTTAGAAATTGGCTGACAATCTTATGGGAGCTCCCTTGTAGGTAATCAACTGTCTTTATCTTGACACTTTTATGATTCTCTCTGTCTTTAACCTGTGGCATTTACTTATGATGTGTCTTGATGTGGGCCTCTTTAGGTTCATCTTATTTGAGTCTCTCTGTGATTTTCAGACTTGTATGTCTATTTCCTCGAATAGGTTAGGGAAGTTTTCAGTCATTATTTCAGTCATTATCTCCTGTTCTTTCTCTTCTCCTTCTGGTACTTCTATGTTGTGGATGTTCTTACACTTGATGTTGTCTAAGAGATTTCCTTAGGCTATCCTCATTTTTTTTTTTTGGATTTTTTTCCCTGCTGTATCTATTGGGTGTTTTCTGCTACCTTGTCTTCTAAATCACTGATCTGATCTTCTGCTTCCTCTAATCTGCTGTTAATTCCTTCTAGTGTATTCTTCATTTCAGTTATCATATTCTTCATTTCTGACTATTTCTTTTTTATGGTTTCTATGTCCTTTTTTATGCTTACTATCTCTTTGTTGAAGTTCTCATAAGTTCATTGAGTATCCTTATAACCAGTGTTTTGAACTCTGTATCTGGTAGGTTGCTTGCCTCCATTTTGTTTAGTTCTTTTTCTGGAATTTTCTCCTGTTCTTTCATTTGGGACATGCTTTTTTGTTTCCTCATTTTGTCTGTCTCTCTTTTTTTTTGTTTCCATGTCTTAGGTAGATCTGCTACATTCCCCAATCTTGGCAGGGTAGCTTTATGTAGTAGGTGACCCATGGGGCTCAGTGGCATAGTCTCCCTGGTTACCTGAGTTGGATGCTCCAGGAGTGTCCCCTGGGTGAATCATATATGCTCTCCTGCTGGAACCAAGCCCTGATCGCTGTAGGCACATCAGTGGGTGGGATTCACCCCTAGGTTGACTGGCTGTGAGGATTGGTCATGAGCACAGCATAGGAGCTGCCTTGCGGGGACTGCCTTACTGGGGAGCAGGATTCACCCCAGTAGGCTCTGGTGACTACTGAGACCACCCCCTGGGTGTGCCACTTGTGGAACCAATTGGGTGGTGTTCTGTGAGGTTTGAAGCTGGCTACCAGGTGCGCCAATTCTGGGGCCTCTTGGGAGGGGCTCCTGTGCAGGCCAAGATCAGCTGCTGCCCGTGACTGGTCCAAGGCTACTTAGTAGGAATTACAAGGTGATCTGTTGTTGGTTGCTGCTTGTGCTGGAACTGGAGGTATGTGGAAGTGGCCACACTGCGAACTGAGGCTGGCTGCCACCAGTATCAGGTCTGGGGCAGCTCAGCAAAAATCTCAAGGCACCCCAAGCCCTGCCACTGCCTGTTGGCTGTCCATAAAGCTCAACCACTGAAAGAACCTCAAGTGGTAGGGAATTGCAGTGGGCTGGGGTCTCAGAGAGTCACCAGTGTGGAGCAAGTTATGTTCACTAGGTTAATACAGATTCATATTTTGTCCTAGTGCTGAGCCTGGGGCCACTCTGCAAAAGTCTCAGAGCGTACTACTGCCAGCTGCTGCCTGCTGGGGATCCATGGACCCCAGAGAATTGTCAAAGAAGGACTGCAGTGTGGGCCCACTACCAGCTGTGAAAAAGCCTCTGGAGGCACATAAGTTTGGTGAGGCAGAGTCCAACATAATCATTAGGGTGGAGTTAGCAAGGCTCACCAGGGCAATGCAGATTCAGATTTGGACATGTAGGGGGAGAGCTCCACACAGAAAAGATGGCACCTGTCTGCTGGCTAAACGAGGAGGCCTCAACATAGGGACAATGATGGATTTCCCTCCATCCCTCGCCCTGAAGCCACACAACTCAGTCTCTCTCTGTTTCTGGCACCTCCCAAGCCTCTGTCCCTCCACAGGAGCCCAGATGAGTGTCTGGGAGTGGGACAGTCTGTGATAGGCCCTGCAAGAGGACACCTGGTTTCTAGTTGCTTTCTGTCTCACCTGAATGGATGGAAAACCCACTAGTTTTCACAGGCAGATGTTGTGGGGGCTCTTCCTCCTCGCACTGGTTCTCTGGGATGGGGAGCTCGTTGTGGAGCTGGGACCCCTTGCTCTTCATGAGGGATCTCTGCAGCCAAGATAGCCCTCCTGATTCTCCACTGCCACACGTGGGTGTGGAGCCAGCCGTTTTGCATCTCTGCCCCTTCTACCAGTCTTAAGGTGGCCTCTTTATATCCTTAGTTATAAGACTTCAGTTCAGCTAGTCTTCAAATGGTTCTCCAGGTGATCTATAATTTAGTTGCAATTTTAATGTGGTCATTGTAAGAGGCAAGCACAACATTTACCTACTATGACATTTTGACTGGAGCTCTTCTTATTTATGATTTAGACATAAAGTTAACTTTTATAATACATGTTTTAGAGAAAACACACATATGCACACTTGTATAGTTCTAGATTATCCTGGAAAAGATATATAAGAAACCGGTTCTATGGTTCTTGGAGGCTGGGGGCAGGACTGGAGGGAAAATTTTCACTGTGTACATTATTATTTTGAACCGTATGAATGTATTACCTATTAAATTATTGTTATTTTTAAAATAGAAGTTAATATGAAAAAAGGAAATTCAAGTAAAAAAGAGTTTATTATTAAAACGTGTTAAGTAAATACTACAGGTGGTAATGACAAATATGAAAAGGGCATGCGGCTCGAAGCAAAAATAGTAAAGATAGTATGTGAATGAATGAAGTCTGCGAAACACTGCATGAGGGATTTGAGATATTTTGGCAAGTTATCTTTTGAATGGAGGAAGTCATGTGGGTGGAGGGGTCTGTGGTGGTGATCAGATCTTGGGGGGACCTGTCATCTTTCCTGTTTCCTCATGTGTAGTAGAAAGGGGCTGGCTTAGAGAATTCTCTGAGATCCCACTGTCTTATTTTGGGTTCCTCCAGAAGCAGAACTTAAGACAAAGATCCCAGTGAAAGCAGGCTAATTTATGAGGTGCAGTAAACACCCACAGGGTATGGGAGGGAGCCAGGGAGTCAGGGAAGGTGAAGTATGAAGTAGGTTGGCACTGTGGAGAGCGGAGTTTCCTCCCACTAAGAAGCACTTGTGTCATCCCACCTGAGGATGAAGGATCTGGACACTTAGACACGGACTCCTGTTAGTCATTGGTGGAGGGTAGCTATGAGGGGAGTTAACTCCCCTCCATTTCTAGCCTGCTCTTCACAAGAGCAAGGTCACCTTCTGAGGCTTTGGAGAAAGCCCTCACGCAGAGAGAAGTAGCTACAGCAGTGGGAAATCCCAAGCACACAGAAGTGTGAGTCCCATGGAACCAGCCAGCGTCAGTCACACACTTCAATTCTGACTGGCTTAGAGTCTCTGAGCCTCAGAGGGCTTCCTGAGATAAAGATAGAGGCAGTGGGAGGACTTTTAGGGCTCTTAGTTCTTGTATGTGGGCAAGACAGAAGGGGAGAGGCAGGGAGACAAATGTAATTGGCTTGGAAGGGCACACCAACAAAGCAATCTCTCTGGGTGTTCCTTGTTAGGCTGGGTCACCTCTGTTGTGAGGATCAAGTTATACATTCTGGCCCTGCCTGCATCTGCGTGTCTGGGAGCAACATTCCAGGCCTGAAGAAGGGATTGTGTAAGTGGCTTCATGAACCAGCAGGCTGTGCATGGGATCTTCAGGTACAGAAGGCAAACCAGAATGTCTGGGTTCCTGGGTGGGGAGTACACATAGGGTAAGGGTAAGGGAGACTGAAGGGCAGATTTTGGGTCTGGGGAATGGGCTCAGCACTGGTTCTACAAGAGTGAGGAACCAGGAAAGAATGGAGGCCACACCCAGGGCCCTAGAGAAGGGTGTGATGGGGTGAGGTTCTCTGTTGTTGGGAGGGGCTAGAAGCCTGTTGACAGACACCAGTTGTGTTTTGCCTCTCTACCCAGTATTTAGTCATCTTTCCATTTTTAGTAGGAGCTTCTGCAATGTTTTAGCTAAGCTGCTTATTTCACAGATGAGGAAATAGAGCCATTCACAGGAATTAGTTTCCAAAGTTTCTGGCAAGTTAGTGGCAGAATAAAAACCAAGAGATTTCTTTCCCAATTCCTAGTTTAGAGACCTTTTTGAGACATCAGTCCTACTTTGGAAAGTGTAAGATCCCAGTACAGAAACCGTATACTGTTTTTAACCTTAGATGCATAGAATTAGATTATGCACAATGCTATCAGCAGTGAGTCTGTGTATGCCCCACTTGTATTCTGTTACCTATTTATTAAAAGATCTGAGCACCAGTAAATCTAGCACCTAACTCAACAGGCTGATTATTTCTAAGAACTTACCGATGCACTTCTCCCTGTCCCAGCCTCTGCTTCCCTCTCAGAGGGACCATTAGTCTGAATTTGTGTTTTTCATTTTTCCTGCTCCTCCTTTTAATTATCGCACATATGTTTAGTTTCATTTTACTTGTTTTTGAACAGTATAAAAGGGGCATGAAAACATTTTGTCTTTTGGGACTGGCTTGTTTATCCAAATACTTTTTTTAAAAAAATTAAGTTTATTGCGGTAACATTGGTTAATACAATCATATAATTTTCAGGTGTATATTATCATTTGATATTTATATATTCTATTGTGTGTTCACCCTCCAAAGTCCAGTTTCCTTCAGCTACCATATATTTGATCCCCTTTATCAACTTCGCCCTCCCCCTACCCCCTTATATTTGACCCCCTTTATCCTGTCTACCTCCCCATTAGTAACTACTACTCTATAGTCCTCTGGTAACCACTAGTCTATAGTCCATGTCCATGAGTCTCTGTTTATTTGTCTTGTTTGTTGCTTTTAGGTTTATATCCCACATATAAGTGATAACATGTGATTTTCAACTTTTTCTGTTTGGCTTATTTTGATTAGCATGATTATCTCGAGTTCCATCCATGTTGTTGCAAATTTCCCTGTTTTATTAAGGTATAATTGATAAATAAAAATTGTATATATTTACAGAGTACAATGATCAAATTGTTTTGATATGTGTGTACATTGTGAAATGGTTACCACAATCAAGATAATTAACATACTCATCATCTCACATAGTCATCTTTTTTTTTCCTGTGGTGAGAACATTTAAGATCTACTCTTAGCAAATTTCAAGTATACGATAAAATACTATTAACTATAGCCACCATGCTGTACATTAAATCTCCAGAACTTACTCAGCCTACATAAGTGAAACTTTATACCAAGGGTGCCTTATTAAACCAGTTACTTCAGAGAGTGACTGGACCTTAATCCAGAGGGGCAACTCTGGGAAACGATGAAAAACATACCTCAGATCATACCCAATAGAGGGATTGCTGGATCATGTGGTAGATCAATTCTGGATCATGTGGTAGATCAATTCTTGCACCTCCCTACCTAAGGTGCAAGGGAGCTGGGGTATTTATATAAAGCAATTTCTGAAATCAGTTGGTTGCAAGCTGCTTTGGGATTGGATGGTACTTCTGGCTTAATGCATTATAGGCCTAGTAGCCATTTGGAAGTAGACTGCAGAGTCTGAGGGTGTTAGGATCTGAGGAATTTGAGGGCACAATGCTGACAGTATCTGCTAGACTCCTCAAACAGAATGTAAGGCCTACAAGGGCGGGAACTTCGTGTGTTCTGCTTATTTCTAGATCCCCTAATGCCTAGCACCTAATAGTGGCTTAATATATAGTATTTTAAAAAATTTTACCTTTTTTAAAAAATTAAGTTTATTAGGGTAACATTGGTTAATACAATTATATAATTTTCAGGTGTACATTATCATTTGACATTTATATTTGCTATTGTGTGTTTACCACCTGAAGTCCAGTTTCCTTCAGCTACCCTATATTTGATCCACTTTACCCTGTCTACCTCCTCTTTCCCCTCTCCCCTGTCCCCTCTGGTACCCACTAGTCTATTATCCGTGTCCATGAGTCTCTGTTTGTTTGTCCTGGTCATTTGTTGCTTTTAGGTTTATATCCCACATATAACTGATATCATGTGATTTTCAACTTTTTCCGTCTGGCTTATTTCGCTTAGTATGATTATCTCGAGTTCTATCCACGTTGTCACAAATGGCAGTATGTCATCTTTTCTTATGGCTGAGTAATATTCCATTGTATATATGTACCACAGCTTCTTTAGCCAATCATCTATCGTAGGACACTTTGGTTGCTTCCATATCCGGGCCATTGTGAATAATGCTGCTATGAACATCGGTATGCAAATATTTTTTCTGATACGTGTTTTCAAGTCTTTGGGGTAAATACCTAGTAGAGGGATTGCTGGATCATGTGGTAGATCAATTCTTAGTTTTTTGAGGAAATTCCATACTGTTTTCCATAGTGGCTGTACCAATTTTCAGTCCCACCAGCAGTGTATGAGGGTTCCTTTTTCTCTGCATCCTCTCCAACATCTGTTATTACTTGTCCTGTTGATTATAACTATTCTAACAGGTGTGAGATGGTATCTTATTGTGGTTTTGATTTGTATTTCCCTAATAGCTAGAGATGTTGAGCATCTTTTCAAATATTTGTTTGCCATTTGTATGTCCTCTAGGGAGAAGTATCTGTTCAGGTCTACTGGCTATCTTTTGATTGGATCGTTTGTTTTTTTTGTTGTTATTGAGTTTTATGAGTTCTTTGTATATTTTGGATATTAGGCCCTTATCGGAGGCGTTGCTTGCAAATATACTTTCCCATTCGGATGGCTGCATCTTTACCTTGTTGATGATTTCTTTTGCTGAGCAGAAGCTTTTTAGTTTGATGTAGTCTTATTCATTTATTTTAGCTTTTACTCCCCTTGCCTTTGAGGTCAGATTCATAAAATCCTCTTTAAGTCCAAGGTCCTTGAATTTAGTTCCTATGTTGGCTTCTATGCATTTTATTGTTTCAGGTCTTATATTTAGGTCCTTAGTCCATTTTGAGTTAATTTTGATGTCTAGTGATAGATAACAGTCTAGTTTCATTCTTTTGTAGCTAGCCTTCCAGTTTTCTCAGCACCATTTATTGAAGAGGCTTTCCTTTCTCCACTGTATGTTTTTGGCTTCTTTGTCAAAAATTATATGCCCATATAAATATGGGTTTACTTCTGCACCCTTGATTCTGTTCCACTGGTCCATGTGTCTGTTTTGCTGCCAATAACATGCCGTTTTTCTGCAGTTCCGCTTCTCTGCTTTCTGCCCTGATGACTAGACCCTGCCACCAGCTGCGTGAAATTCACAGCACTCCCAGGCGGAGCTGTTCAGGGAAGTTGAAGCACCTTCTTCTCTCCCACTCCTCCTACAGTGAGCTCCAGCAGCTATGAGAGGCAGCTTCTTTATTTCTCCCAGTGCACCGCCCGACACCCAGGGTTCTGACCTGTGGTAGCTCTTATGCACAGATTCCACACTCAGACGTGCTGGTGTGCAATTTGGGTGTTTTTTTGTTGAGTTTTAGATGTTCAGCTTATTGTTGTTTCAAGAGGAGATGTCTGGTGACATCTCTCATTCCACTATGTTTCTCCAAAATCCCTGTTCCCTGCTCCTGCTAGCCCCGGCTCCAATATATAGTATTTTAATGAACAAATAAATGTGTGAGGAATTCATGAATTTAACTATAAGGGTCCAGAAAGAGGCTAAGCAAACTATGGTAGTAGATACTGCGGAAGTGAAACACTTTTAGCTAAAGTAGCCTCACTTTCATATAGAAAAGAGGAAGCAAAGAGAACCTTTATAGTCGTAAAGAGAAATTGAGAACAATTCAGTTCAGCATAATCACAGAATTCAAATGAAATGACATGAAATCACCGAGTCCTTAATAAAGCTACTGAGCTGCTGAATACCCGGCTCTGGAGTCCCCCTCTGGTCTTGTTCTGCGATGTGATACATTGGCTATTTTTCGAGTTGAGATCTCTAATTTGTAGCCCAAAGCATCCTAGAAGATAAAAGCTCTGTTGTAAAAACTTGGTATAAAATTACGTAAGTTTCGTGTGCCTCTTTTTCTTCATCTACAAAATAGGAATAATATGTTCTTCATAGGATTTCTATGAAGATCAGATGAGTTAACACATGCAAAGCACTTAGAACTGTGCCTGGCACAGAGTAAATGCTCAATCAATGTCAGTTGTTATTAGTGTTTTATTATTATTATTATTTAAAAATATAACAGGTTATTATACTATGTGCTATTTGTTCTATGTTCTTAAAATGTTTAATTTTCAAAATTAAGTATTTTTAGTTGCATTTTTGACATTTTATATTTTTTACCCTAATGGATCATGATCAGAAAATATAGCCTATATCATTTCTGCCTTTTTGTGGCATAAAATTAAAATGGTTTTTGTAAAGTGTGCTTTACTTCTTAAAAAACTATATTCTATTTCTAAAAGTTAGTTTTCTACATATAATGCTACCATATTAGTTGTGTTATTCAGATCAATCATTTAATTCCCACATCTATAGCTAGATCAGAATTCATCTTTGATTTCTACTGAGGAAAAGAGTGAAGAAGTAAAATAAAGTCACTATAGTCAAGATGCTAAATTACTAAAATCAAATAGGTTGAGGCATGAGGAATGACTCTATTCTTGTTCTAACTAAGCCTGGGAACTTAAACTCTTGAACTTTCCAGTCCTGTGTCATTGCCTGGATATATATCAGTTCATTATGTGTTAATACCTGGATATACACCAAATCTCCAGATAACCCTCTGATTATTCCCCGAAAGACTCACATAAATAGTCAATGTAACATCCATCTGGCATCCATTATCTAGACCACCAGAAGTGACCAGACCTCCTGGCACTCATCCAGACAGTCTGACATCTGACTGATAATAGTCCTGGACCACTCCTAGGGCTAAGAATGCAGAATTGATTATTCTTAAGAATAGGCTTTTCATTATAAAAGCTTTTTTCTTTCTTTTTTGGAACACTCTGGGTTTTTGCCTAGCTATATTCCAAGTTTCCAAACTTTAAGACCCTTGAATAAATCTTTATAATTTATTTCTAGCAAAGCCTCCAGACTCTTTTTGAGTTCCTTTGACACCACTTTCTAAATCTTTCCAAGATTCACTTCTCCCTGCTATGTTCTAACTGGACATCAATCCAACCTCTTCTAAAATTCCAGTTTGTTTTTGGACTCAGTGCCTGACCTCTGAGACCTTTTTGTCCTTTACTCCAAGAATAACTTTCATTATCAAGATTCTGGAAAAAGACCCCCAGCCCATGGCTTTCTACTCTCATTGAGGGGCCCCTTTTTAAACCGCATTTCCTCTTGCTCTATTTGTGAACAGGAAGTGTTTGAAACCAGATGTTCCTTCCTCCTTTTTAGACTGTCAAGATCCAGCCTTTGTCTCTCCCCACACCATGACCCTAGTACCCGGCTTTTGGCCACATTATTGTTCCAGTTCTCTGTTGCAATGGTTCTTACATTTTTCTTTTCTTTTTAAAAATTTCTTTTAAAATTTTTGTTTATTTTGGTTATTTTTATATCTGCAGATTAATTTTCTTTTGAAAGCAAAAGATACTGTGGAACCACCTACTACTGCTTACCTAGGTTTTATTGGCATTTTTATTATCAAGGAAAGGTGTTTTTTAAAGTGAACTAAAGAACTAGGAGCTAGACCAGTCTGCCAACAATATCTTTGGCCCTTCTCTCCACTGTTCCTTTTTTCTTACTCCTTTTATGCTCCTCAGACTAGTGTAAGGCATCCTCTGTCTTGTTCAGAGCTGGTTTTATTTATTTAATTAATCAACATTTGCTAATTTAATGTAGCATGTACCATTCTCAGTCTCTGGAATATAAATTTGGATAATTAAAAATTGTTGCCTTTAATAAGCTATAACAGGAGAAATAACCTCATAAACATTTAATGAGATTATAGTGTGAGAGCTGCTAATAGAGATATATGCAGGAAAACCTGGATCTGAATGGGAAAATCAGGGCAGGCTTCTCAAAAAAGGTGGCAGCTTGAGTTGGCCCTTGGAGAGCAAGTAGGAGTTTCTAAGAAAGACAAAAAGATGCAAACAGCATCCTAGATGAGTTCAATGATAGGTTGTTATCTAAAGCTGCATAACAAATAACCCTAAACTTAATGACTTAAAACGACAATAGTTATTGCTGGTGGAAATGTGAAACAGTACAGCCACTCTGGAAGACAGTTTGGCAGTTTCTTACAAAAATAAACATACTCTTATCATACAAGCCAGCAATTTTCCAAAGGAGTTGAAAAGTATGTCCACACATAACTCTGCACATGGATGTTTACAACAGCTTTATTCATAATTGCCAAAACTTGGAAGCAGCCAAGATATCCTTCAGTAGGTGAATAGATAAATAAACTGTGGTATATCCAGATAATGGAATTAGTCAGTGCTAAAAATAAATGCGCTACCAAACCATGAAAAAACATGGAGGAAACTTAAATGCATGTTACTAAGTGAAAGAAGCCACTCTGAAAGGCTACATACTTTATGATTCCAACTATATGACATTCTAGAAAAGGCAAAACTATGAAGACAGTGAAAATATCACTCTGTGGAGGATGTTGACAATGGGGGAGGTGACACATATGTGGGAGTAGGAGGTATATGGAAAATCTTCCCCTCAAGCTTGCTATAAACCTAAAACTGCTCTAAAAAATTAAGTCGATATTTAAAAAATCCAAATAATCAAAAACCCAATAATAATTATTTCTTATCTCCCATGATTCCTCTGGGTCAGGAAATTGAGAATGGTGTGGCTGAGCTGTCTGACTCAGTGTCTCATGAGGTTGTGGTCAGATGTCAACTGGGGCTGCAATTATCTGAAGGCTTGACTTTAGTTGAAGGATCTGCTTTCAAAGTGGCTCACTCACATTGAGGGTGAGTAGGTACTGGCTATTTGTGGGAGTCCTCAGTCCTTTTCCACCAGGATAGCTTAAATGTCCTCAAAGCATGGTGAGTGACTTTCCTCAGCCTCCAGAGAGAGCAATCCAAGGGAGCAAGCCAGAAGCTGCAAAGCTTTTTATAATCTAGTTGTGGAAGTCACACACCTTCACCTCTGTTATATTCTATATTCTTAAAATGTTCACACAGGCCAGCCATGATTCAATGATGAAGGGGACTACGCAAGAGTATGAATATTGGGAGAGGAAGATCATTAGGGGTCATCCCCAATGCTAGTTACCATATAGGGCATGCTAAGTGTAACCGATGTAGCATGCTCGGGCTATAAATAGACATGAGAGTGAAGGTTAGGTATGGACTAAATTGTCAAGGGCTAAGGAGTTTGGCTTTTAACTGTTGGTAATAGGGAAATGCAGAAGAATCTTTAAAAAGGCACCTAGAGGGTCGAACTGTCTCTTCTTGTCCAAATTTGGTAGCAAGAGCTGTCGAATACGTCAAGTAAGCCCCTTGATGTTCTCTGCTCTTTCTTTGGGTGTTTGAAACTTCATGTAGATTTACATACATCTTATTCTTTCATTTTGTGTTATACTGTTTTTTAGGTAAGTAATAGTCTGTGTCATATGTCAGCTTGAATATTCTTTTACTATATAAAACTTAATATCTATCAGTTGGGATATTTTTGGTTACAAATAAAAAAATTAACTCAAAATAACTTAAGCAATGAAAAGAATTTATTGATTCATGCAACTGAAAACTCTAGAGGTAGAGAGGATTTCAGATGTGGTTTGATCCAGAGTTTGACATTTTCATGAGGGATCTGGCTCTGTTTTTGTGATGGGTAAGATTCATCCTCAGGTGATTTTTTTATGGTAGCAAAAATGGTTTCAGTGGCTCCAGGTTTTATATTACATTAGAAAGAGAAAAAGCATCTCTGTCCTCAGTTCCACTTTGATTGGTTTGCCTTAGTTTATGTACTTGAACAAATCACTGAAGTCAGGGGTATAGACTACATGGATCGACTTAGCTTAGTTCACATGCTCCAACCTTGGAGCTGGGGGTGAAGTTCTATTTTCCCCAAATAACATAGCCCTCCAAATGGAGCTTGAAAGTTGCTGAGAAGAGGGAAATTAGATTCTGGGGAAGCAACCACAACGCGTCCAACACAAATTCAAAAAAATGTGATGTGGTTCATCTAAACAACATTTAATGAGCCCCAGCCAAATATAGTGTTGGACCCTGGGCTATAGCCATAAACCTGTCATAGTTCCTACTCTCAAGGGAGGCCTAGTGTATCTCCTGAGAACATAAGATCTCTGAGGGTAGAGATTTTTTCTCTTTTGTTCACATCTGTATCCTCAGAGCCTTGAATAGTACCTGGCACAGTAAATATTTATTAAATGAATAGTCTAGGGGATAGACATATATATAATTCACCACACCATTTCTGGTCTATTTCTGGCTTTAGAGACTTTGAGGAGATGGAGCTGTGATCTGCTCTTTCACTCCTCTTCCTTCTCCTCTTTCCACTTCTGACTGTAGCTCTTCCGGGGTAAGATATAGGAGGAAAGAATTAGATGGCAGAGTGTTCCAGGCTGCCTACTGGTAGTCAGAGGTGCCCCTAGTCTCACTCTGGTGCAGGCTGGATCCATCTCTTGTTCGTGGTCCTCAGAATCTAAGGTTCAAGGTGTTCTTGGAGGTTACATTTAGCTTTCTTAACTCAGACCAGGTGCATTTATGTTTAATTCTCTACAGAGCAATTCTGTGCCCAATTAGCTTTCTGCTAACTGATGCTGCCTCAAAGAGGGTATAAGGATAGATGTAATGGGAACCCTTTTCTCTGTTGATTTCTTTACCTTATTTGGCCACAAATTGGGGGCATACTTTGACAACAGAACAAAAAAATTGTCATCCCTATAAGCTGCTTTATCTTCCACACTGCCTTGCAGAATACAAGTGGTTCAGGTAGTGATCAATGGGCCTCTGACATATGAACACATACAAATTACCTGTAGCAAGTCTGTTTCCAGGCAGCCAGCCCCACCCTGTGCTTTCCTTGGGACACAAATTTGACAGCAAACAACACCCCTCAATTTGTTGCATGCAAAAGAGACTTTCGGTGGCATGCCACAAACCCTGCCCCCAGCTACAGTATCTCTCGAATAGATGTCAGGTATTTATTTGTAGGCCCAAGACAGGCAGTGGCTGGCCTTGCTGCGATCTGAGACTTTTACAGGAAGCCACAGAGACGGTGCTGGCATGAAAACTGACACTGAAGTGGCCAGGGGAAATCTGTTCAATATATGCTGATGACTCTCTGGGTTTCTGCACCACCCAACTCACGTAATTACCCAAAGGCTCTTCCAATCACCTCGTAGCTCCCATTAGGTATCCCCGAGTAATCAAAGGCAGTGGCTGACCTTGGCCTACTGGGGAGCCCCTTCCAAGGGGCCACAAAACCAATGCACCCAGAGGCTGGTGCCAGACCACAGCAGAGCAACATGTGACTATCCCCATAAGTGGTACACCTAAAGGATAGTTTCAACAAGTACATAAGCCTGCAAATCCCACTCCGTGGGGTCATCCCCTACACAGCAACTCATATCCTGTGGGCATAGCCAATTTCCACAGTTAACAGCTTGAGAGACAATCCCATCCACTGATGTGCTAACAGCAATAAAGGCTTAACTACAACAGAAGAACACATATAACCCACACGAAGAACACATCCAACCCACACGAAGAACACATCCAGAGCCCCCGGCATAGATAATTAGGGAGACTGTGCCAGTGGGCCACACAGGACACCTACTACATAAACACAGATAGACAACTAAAATGAGAAAACAAAGAAACATGCTGCAAATAGAACAACAGGAGAAAACTCCAGAAAATAATCTGAACTAAATAGAGGCAAGCAACCTGCCAGAGACAAAGTTCAAAACAATGGTTTTAGGAACTGAGGGACAGAATAGATGATCTCAATGAGAACTTCAAAAGAAAGACAGTAAACATAACAATGGGCATAGAAACCATAAAAAAGAACCAGTATGAAATTAAAAATACAATAACTGAAATGAATAATACACTAGAAGAAATCAACTATAGATTGGATGAAGCAGAAGATCGAATCAGTGAGATAGAAGACAAGGTAGCAGAAAATACCCAATCAGAACAACAAGAATTAAAAAAATCCAAAAATGAGGATAGTTTAAGAGACCTCTGGGACAACATCAAGCATACCAATATCTGCATCATAGAGGTACTAGAGAAGAGAGGGAGCAAAGGATTGAGAATCTATTTGAAAAATAGTTACAGGAAACATCTCTAACCTGGCAAAGGAATTAGTCATACAAGTCCAGGAAGCACAAGAGGAACTCAAACAGACCCATATCAAGACACATCATAATTAAAATACCAAAATTTAAAGACAAAGAGAGAAACTTAAAAGCAGCTAGAGATAGACAGCTAGTTACTTATAAGAATGTCTGCAGATTTTTTTAACTCAAACTTTGCAGGCTATAAGGAACTGCTAGGAAATATTCAAAGTAATTAAAAACAAGAATCTACAACCAAGAATACTCTACCCAAGGCTATCAATTAAAATGGAAAGTGAGATAAAGAGCTTTCCAGACAGGAAAAAGCTTAAGGACTTCACCACCAACAAGCCAGTATTACAAGAAATGTTATGGGGACTTCCATAAAAAGAAGAAGGGCAAAAACTCCCATAAATACGAATAATAAAATGGCAATAACTACGTACCTATCTGTAATTACTTTAAATGTAAACAGATTAAATGCTCCAATAAAAAGACATAGGGTAGCCAAATGGATAAGAAAATAAGACCCATGTATACACTATCTGCAAGAGAGTCAATTCAGATCAAATGACAGACACAGACTGAAAGAAAAGGGATGGAAGGAGATATTTCATGCAAATGGAATGGATAAAAAGCTGGGATAGCAATAATTATATCAGACAAAATAGACTCTAAAGCAAAGGCTATAAGAGACAGAGAAGGCTATTATATAATGATAAGTCAATCCAACAAGAGGACATAACCCTAGTAAACACAAATGCACCCAACATAGGTGCACCTACAAATATAAAGCAACTATTGACCGACATAAAAGGAGAGATTGACAGTAATACACTCATAGTAGGGGACTGTAACACCCTTTTGACACCAATGGACAGATCTTCTAGACAGAAAATCAATAAAGAAAGAGTGGGCTTAAATGACACAGTAGACCAGATGGATTTAATTGAGATTTTCAGAGCATTTCATCCCAAAGCAGCAAAATACACATTCTTCTCAAGTACACATGGAATATTTTCCAGAATATACCACATATTAGGCTACAAAACAAGTATCAATAAATTTAAGAAGATCGAAGTCATATCAAGTGTCTTCTCTGACCAAACTGGAATGAAACTAGAAATCAACTACAAGGAAAAATAAAGGAAAATACACAAACACAGGGAGGCTAAACAACATGCTACTAAACAATGATTGGGTTAACAATGAGATTAAAGAAGAAATCAAAGGATACCTAGAGACAAGTGAAAATGAAAACACAACAACTCAAAATCTATGGGACACAGTGAAAGTGGTTCTAATAGGGAAATTCATAGCCATACAGGCCTACCTCAAGAAACAAGAAAAAGCTCATATAAACAATCTAACCTCACACTTAAAAGAACTAGGAAAAGAACAGCAAACAAAGCCCAAATTGAGTAAGAGGAAGGAAATAATAAAGATCAGAGCAGAAATAAATGAAATAGAATCTAGAAAAACAATACAAAAGATCAATGAAACCAAGAGCTGGTTCTTTGAAAGTATAAACAAAATTGATAAAACTTTAACCAGACTCATTAAGAAAAAAAGAGGACCCAAATAAATAAAATCAGAAATGAAAGAGAAGTATTATGGACTCCACAGAAATACAAAAGATCATAAGAAAATACTATGATTAATTATATGCCAACAAATTAGACAATCTGGAAGAAATGGATACATTCTTAGAAACATACAATCTCCCAAGACTGAGTCAAGATGAGACAGAAAATCTGAACCTACCAATTACCACCAACAAAATTGAATCAGTAATCAAAAACCGTTCAAAAATTAAAAGTTTTGGAACAGATGGCTTCATAGGCAAATTTTAGCAAACATTCAAAGGAGAATTAACACCTCTTCTTCACAAACTGTTCCAAAATATTCAGGAGCAGGGAAGGCTCTCTAGTTCTTTTTTGAGGTTACTGTTACCCTGATATAAACAATCTTACCTCACACTTAAAAGTACTAGAAAAAGAACAGCAAACAAAGCCCAAATTGAGTAAGAGGAAGGAAACCAGACAAAGACACTACAAAAACAGGAAAACTATAGACCTATATTCCTTATGAACATTGATGCAAAAATCCTCAACAAAATATTAGCAAACCAAATTCAGCAATACATTAAAAATATACACTGTGATCAAGTTGGATTTATTCCTAGGATGCAAGGTTGTACAATATCCACAAATCAATTAATGTGATACACCACATTAACAAAATGACAGATAAAAATCATAAGATTAAATCAATAGATGCAGAAAAGCATTCGACAAAATCTAGCGTCCATTTATGATCAAAACTTTCAGCAAAGTGGGAATAGAGAGAACATACCTCAACATAATAAAGTCCCTATATGACAAATGTAAAGCTAACATCATACTCAATGGGGAAAGGCTAAAAGTATTTTCCTTAAGAAAATAAGAGCAAAAGAAGGATGCCCACCTTCACCACTCCTCTTCAACATTGTATTAGAAGTGTTAGCCACAGCTATTAGACAAAAAAGAGAAATGAAAGGCATTTGAATTGGAAAGGAAGAAGTAAAACTGTCATTATTTGCAGATGATATGATACCATACATAGATAACCTTAAAGATTCCATCAAAAAACTATTAGAACTGATTTATGAATCAGTAAAGTAGCAGGATGCAAAATTAATAATCAGAAGTTGGTTGCATTTTTATACACCAAAGATGAACTTTCAGAAAGAATAATTAAGAAAATAATCCTATCTACAATTGCATCAAAAACAATAAAATACCTAGGAATCACATTAACCAATGGAGGTAAAAGACCTGTTTTCAGAAAATTATAAATCATTGAAAAAAGATATTGAAGAAGATACAAATAAATGGAAGCATATACTGTGGTATAAGTAGGAAAAATCAACATCATTAAAATGGCCATACTACCCAAAGCAATCTATAGATTCTATGCAATCCTTATCAAAATACCAATGACATTTTTCAGAAAACTAGAACAAATAATCCAAAAATTTATATGGAACCATAAAAGATCCTGAATAGCCATGGCAATCTTGAGAAAAAAGAAAAAAGTTGGAGGTATCACACTACCTGATATAAAACTATAAGGCTACAGCATGGTACTGGCATGAAAACAGATACTTTGATCAATGGGACAGAATAGAGAGCCCAGAAATAAATCCACATCTATACACTCATTTAATATATGACAAAGGAAGCAAGAATATACAATGGGGTAAAGACAGTCTCTTCAATAAATGATGTTGGCAAAACTGGATAGATACATGCAAAAAATAAATAAATAAATAAAACTGGACCATCTTCTTATACCACATACAAAATTAAACAAAATGGATTAAAGACTTAAATGTAAGATCTGAAACCAAACTCTCCAATATTGCTACTAGTGATTTCTTTCCTGATATAACTCCTTGGGCAAGGGAAACAAACAAACAAATAAATGATTGAGATTACATCAAACTAAAAAGTTTTTGCACAGCAAAAGAAACCATCGACAAAACGAAAAGATGAGAACATACTGAATGGGAGAAGATATTCTCTTATGATACATCTGATAAAGGGTTAATAGCCAAAATTTATAAAGAGCTCATACAACTCAACAACAAAAAACCCACAAACAATCCAGTTAAAAAGTGGACAGAGCTTTTTCACAACGAGTTTGCCGCCAGAACATAGATGTCGTGAAAACCAACGCAATATCTAAGCCAAAATGGAAAGGAAAAGACTTGTATCAACATCGTTGTCATTGGACACATAGATTCTGGCAAGTCTACCACCACCGGTCATCTGATTTACAAATGTGATGGGATTGACAAAAGAACCATCAAAAAATTTGAGAAGGAGGCTGCTGAAATGGGGAAGGGCTCCTTCAAGTATGCCTGGGTCTTGGATAAATTAAAAGCTGAATGTGAGCGTGGTATCACCATTGATATCTCCCTGTGGAAATTCGAGACCAGCAAGTATTATGTGACCACCACTGATGCCCCAGGACACAGAGACTTTATCAAAAACATGATTACAGGCACATCACAGGCTAACTGTGCTGTCTTGATTGTTGCTGCCGGTGTTGATGAATTTGAAGCAGGTATCTCCAAGAATGGGCAGATCCATGAGCATGCCCTTCTGGCTTACACACTGGGTGTGAAACAACTAATCTTTGGTGTTAACAAGATGGATTCCACTGAGCCACCTTATAGCCAGAAGAGATATGAGGAAATCGTTAAGGAAGTCAGCACCTGCATTAAGAAAATTGGCTACAACCCTGACACAGTAGCATTTATGCCAATTTCTGGTTGGAATGATGACAACATGCTGGAGTCAAGTGATAATATGCCTTGGTATAAGGGATGGAAAGTCACCCGTAAAGATGGCAGTGCAAGTGGAACCACACTGCTTGAAGCTCTGGATTGTATCCTGCCACCAATTTGTCCAACTGACAAGCCACGATGTCTACAAAATTGGTGGTATTGGTACTGTCCCTGTGGGCCGAGTGGAGACTGGTGTTCTCAAACCCAGCATAGTGGTCACCTTTGCTCCAGTCAATGTAACAACTGAAGTAAAGTCTGTTGAAATGTACCATGAAGCTTTGAGTGAAGCTCTTCCTGGGGACAATGTGGGCTTCAATGTCAAGAATGTGTCTGTCAAAGACTTTCGTCTTGGCAATGTGGCTGGCGACAGCAAAAATGACCCACCAATGGAAGCAGGTGGCTTCATGGCTCAAATGATTATCCTGAATCGCCCAGGCCAAATCAGTGCCAGATATGCACCTGTGCTGGCTTGTCACACAGCTCACACAGCTTACAGATTTGCTGAGCTGAAGGCGAAGATTGATTTTTGTTCTGGGAAAAAGCTAGAAGATGGCCCAAAGTTTTTGAAATCTGGTGATGCTGCCATTGTTGGTATGGTTCCTGGCAAGCCCATGTATGTTGAGAGCTCCTCTGACTATCCTCTTCTGGACAGTTTTGCTGTTCGTGACATGAGACAGTTGCTGTGTCATCAAAGTAGTGGACAAGAAGGCAGCTGGAGCTGGCAAGGTCACCAAGTCTTCCCAGAAAGCTCAGAAGTCTAAATGAATATTATCTCCAATACCTGCTGCCCCAGTCTTAATCAGTAGTGGAAGAACGGTCTCAGAACTGTTTCTCTCAATTGGCCATTTAAGTTTAATAGTAAAAGACTGGTTAATGATCACAATGCATCATAAAACCTTCAGAAGGAAAGGAGAATGTTTTGTGAACTATTTGTGTGTGTGTGTGTGTTAGTTTTTAAGTTATTAGTTTTTAAAATCAGTACTTTTTAATAGAAACAGCTTGACCAAAAATCCGCTACAGCATTTTGAGACCCCATTAAAACAAAGGTTAACGAGAAAAAAAAAGTGGACAGAAGAGCTGAATTGGTCTTTCTCCAAAGAGGAAATACAGATGGCCAATAGACATATGAAACAATGCTCAATATCACTAAGCATTAGAGAACAGCAAATTAAAACCACAATGAGGTTTTACTTCGCACCTGTCAGAATGGCTATCGTCAATAAATCAAAAAACAAGTATCGGTAAGGATGTGGAGAAAAGGGAACCCTCATACACGGTTGGTGAGATTGCAAATTAGTACAGCCACTATGGAAAACAGTGTGGAAGTTTCTCAAAAAATTAAAAATGAATCTACCTTTTGACCTAGCAATTGCACTTCTGGGTATTTATCTAAAGAAAGCCAAAATGCTAATTTGTAAAGATCTATGCACCTCTATGTTCGTGGCAGCACAATTTACAATAGCCAAGATATGGAAGCAGCCCAAATGCCCATCAACAGATGATTGAATAAAGAAATTATGGTTCATATATGCAATGGAATATTACTCAGCCATAAAAAATGAAATCCTATCATTTGCAATGACATGGATGGACTTAGAGGTTATTATGCTGAGTGAAATAAGTCAGACAGAGAAAGATAAATACCATATGATTTTACTTATATGCAGAATCTAAGAAACAAAAAGAACAAATTAAATGAAAACAGACTCAAATACAGAAGACAATCTGGTGAACTCCAGAAAGGAGGGGATTCGGGTGGCTGAGAGAAAGGGGTGAAGGGTTGAAGAAGTACAAATTAGGAGTTGACACACGGTCATGGGGATGGGAAGCACGGCATAGGGAATGCAGTTAGCAGTAATGTTATGGCTAGGTGTAGAGCCAGAGAAGAGAAAGAGTAAGCAGAGGGATCGTTTCATAAACTATATAAATGTCTAACCAATGTACTGTATACTTGAAACTAATAATAAAATTTGAAAAAGAAAATGATGTATTGAAATCTCCAACTATTATTATAGGACTGTCTATTTGTCCTTTGAATTCTGTCAGTTTTTGTTTCATATATTTTAATAATGTGTTATTAGATGTGTAAATTAGTTATAATTATTATATCTTCTTGCTGTATTATTAATATATAATGTCCTTTTTCTCTTGTAATGTTTTTTTGATTTAAAGGTTTTTTTTTTTTTTTTTGTCTGATGGTGTAGCCACCCCTGCTCTTTTCTGGTTACTATTTGCATGGAATATCTTTTTTATCTTTCATTTTCAATCCGTTTGTATTTTTGTACCTAAAGTGAGTCTATTATAGACAGTATATCTGACTGTCTATCGTTTAAATCTTGTATTTAAATTCATTCTGCCAATCTCTGTCTTTTAATTAGAGAGTTTAATCCAATTATATTTAAAGTAATTACTGATAAGGAGGGACTTCTGTTATTTTGCTATTTTTTTCCTATATGCCTTATAACTTTTATATTTCTCATTTCCTGTATTGCTGTTCTCTTTTGTGTTTAGATGATTTTTTTTTGCAGTAAAACATTTTAATTCCTTTCTCATTTCCATTTGTGTATGTTGTTTAGTTATTTTCTTAATGGTTACCATGGTGATTACATTTAACATCCTAAAGTTATAACATTCTAATTTGATTTTATATGTTTTACTTCAGTAACACACAAAACTCTTTTTCTATATAGCTTCATCCTCATCCCATTTCAGTTGTAATAATACTAGCTTTTTAAAACTGCTTCTCAGCTGTTTGACTAAGATCAAGTGTGGTATCTGTTTTTGTCAGTTTAATGATATTAGCTTTTAGACTAATAGTTTTTAAGAAATGCATTAGTCTTTTACATCATGTAGAAAACAAAAAAAGGAGTTACATACCATTGTTACAATAATACTTTTATAATTGCGTGTATTTACCTTAGTGAGATTTTTATTTCTTCATTCACCTTCTAGTTACTGCATAGTGTCCTTTCATTTCAACCTTCAGGATTCCCTTAAGCATTCTTTCAGGGCAGATCTAGTGGTAATGAATGCCCTTGAGTTTATTTGGGAATACTTTGATTTCTCCCCCACTTTTGAAGGATCATTTTGCAAGATATAGGATTCTTGCCTGACATTTTTTTCTTTCAGCACGTTGAATATATCAGCCCACTATCTTCTGACCTCCAAAGTTTCTGATGAGAAGTGATTGAGGGTCCCGTGTATGTAATAATTCACTTCTTTCTTGCTGCTTTCAAGACTTTGTCTTTTGACAGTTTGATTCTAATATGTCTTGGTATGGGTCTCTGAGTTTTACTTGGTGTTTGTTGAGGTTGTGCAATATTTTTATTCAAGTCTATCATAAAATTTGGGAACATTTCAGTTATTATTTCTCAATAATCTCTCTGACCCTTTCTTTCTCTCTTCTTCTGGCACTTCCACAATGTGTATGTTGGTCTGCTTGATAATGTCCCACAGGTCTCTTAAGGCTCTTTTCACTTCAATATTTTTTCTTTTTGTCTCAGACTCAGTAACTTCAATTGGTCCTATCTTCAGAATTTCTCATTTACTTTTCTGCATGCTCAAACTTGCCTTTGAATCCCTCTAGTTAATTTTTCATTTCAGTTAATGTACTTTTCAGCTCCAAAATTTCCTTTAGGTTTCTCTTTAGGTATTCTCTTTATTGATATTTCCATTTTGTTCATACATTATTTTCTTGACTTTCTTAATATCTTCCTTTAGTTATTTGAGCATATTTAAGAGAATTGCTTTAAAGTCTTTGCCTTGTAAGTCTGCCATCTGGTCTTTCTCTGGAACATTTTCTTTTTATTATTTTCCTTTGAATGAGCCATAGTTTTTTTTTTTTAGGTCAGCAGATATTAATGAATTATGTTATTTTTTCATTTAAAAATTTTAAAAATTAATTTATATACTATTTATTTTTTTAATTGAAGAAATGATTAAAATTTTTTTCCCCTGTCTACCTCCTCTTTCCCCTCTCCCCCCTCCCCTCTGGTAACCACTAATCTATTATCCACGTCCATGAGTCTCTGTTTGTTTGTCCTGCTAATTTGTTGCTTTTAGGTTTATATCCCACATATAACTGATATCATGTGATTTTCAACTTTTTCTGTCTGGCTTATTTCACTTTAGTATGATTACTCATGTTCATTCATGTTGTCCCAAATGGCAGTATGTCATCTCTTCTTATGGCTGAGTAATATTCCATTGTATATATGTGCCACAGCTTCTTTAGCCAATCATCTATCATAGGATACTTCGGTTGCTTCCATGTCCT
>NW_006436812.1:9446271-9470715 GCF_000325575.1 Pteropus alecto
GTTTGGATGATCTGTCCATATCCGACAGTGGGGTATTTCAGTCCCCTACTGTGATAGTGTTTTGGTCTGTTTCTCCCTGTAGTTCTGTTAATAATTGCTATACATATTTTGGGGCTCCTTGATTGGGAGCACAGATATTAATAAGTGTTATTTCTTCTTGGTGCATGATTCCCTTTATCATTATGAAGTGTCCCTCAGTATCTCTCTTCACCTGTTTTATTTTGAAGTCTATTTTGTCCGATATTAGTATCGCTACTCCCGCTTTTCTCTGAATGCCATTTGCTTGAAATACCATCTTCCACCTTTTCAGTTTGAGTCTATATTTGTCTTTGGAACTGAGACGTGTCTCCTGGAGGCAGCATATGGTTGGGTTTTGTGTTTTGATCCAATCTGCAACTCTGTGCCTTTTTATTGGTGAGTTCAGTCCGTTTACATTTAGGGTGATTATTGAAATATGAAGTCTTCTTATAGCTATTTTATCTTTTGCTTTCTGGTAGCTCGGTGTTTCCATTGCTTCCTTGTCCTTGTGTTTCTGTTTTCTTTATTTTTGTTGGCTTTTGTGGGTTTTGCCTCTGGTTCTTCTTGTTTTATATTATATACTTCAGTTCTGAATCTTTGGCATGTGGTTACTATTACAAATATGTACATAATAGTTTTATATAGTTGTCTATTTTCTTTCGCATGTGCCTTATCTCCATTCCCCTTTGCAAATTTGGATCTTTGAATCCTCCCCTTTTCAGTCATTGTCTCAATTTGTCCCTATTTGTATTGAACGCCCATTGCTATCTTGCTATAGCAAGTCTCTTCTTATTGTTTAAGCTCATAATGCCCTGTTCTCAGTAAGGGTTGCACTCCTCTGCTTCTATCAGCCTGTTAGTCACCCTACTCCTAATATGTATTTATTTTTTGTCATTTTGTTTTAGGTGAGCTGATCCCTTTCAGTATTTCCTGTAATTCAGACCTCATACTGGAGAATTCCCACAATTTTTGTATGTCTGGAAAGGTCTCTATTTCTCCTTCATATCTAAAGGAGACCTTAGCTGGATACATTATTCTTGGCTGCTATTTCTTTTCACTTAATAGTTTGAATATTTGATTCCACTCCTTTCTGGCTTATAAGGATTTTGCTGAGAAGTCCTATGATAATCTAATGGGTTTTCCTTTATACGTTACCATCTTCTTTTCTCAGGCTGCCCTGAGAATTCTGTCTTTGTCATTGATTTTTGATAATTTTAATACAATGTGTCTTGGTGAAGGCCTTTTTGGGGGTGTTCTGTTGAGTTCTTGAATTGCAAACACCAGCTCATTCCTTAGATTTGGGAAATTCTTGTCAATTATTTGTCT
Organism: Pteropus alecto; assembly: GCF_000325575.1. Lineage (NCBI taxonomy): Eukaryota > Metazoa > Chordata > Mammalia > Chiroptera > Pteropodidae > Pteropus > Pteropus alecto. The sequence goes on from NW_006436812.1 coordinate 9,447,616, forward strand.
GAAAATGCTTTCTAGTCCCTGTTCCTCTTCTTTGCCTTCGATAATGCCCATTACTCTTATGCTTCCTCTCCTGATGGTATCTGCTAGTTCTTGAATTTCTCTTTAATTATTTTTCATTATTTGCTTTCTCTCTTCTTCCTTCTGATTTATTTCCAGATTTCTGTCTTCCTTATCACTGATCCTTTCCTCCATTTGGTCATCTCTATTTCCTAAGCTTGTTATTTCATTTTTCAACTCTTGCAGTGTTTTCTTTATCTCCAGAAGGTCTATTTAGTTCTTTTTGAGTGTTTCAATCTCCTTGCTAAAGAACTCATTCTTCTGCTCTAGTTTTTTTCAGTTCCTGAAATTTTTGATATGTTTCATTTCAGTTCCTGAAATTTTTGATATGTTTCATTCAGATCTCATTTAGTTTTTTCAGAAGTGCCATCCTGAATTCTATGTCACTTAAGTTGCATATTTCTATGTCTGTAAGCTCATTTTCTGGAAATTTTTCTTTCTGAGATGCCTTGTCACCTTGGTTGTTCATGGTGTTTAATGGACTATTTCTCCATCTGGGCATTAATGAAATTGTATTCTGATTCTTTTTTTTCCCAGAAACAACATTTATTATATAATGGTCCCTAGCCTGTTGTAAAGAAAATGTTTTTCTTTTGATTTCCATTAGGTGCCATCTAAGCTTCTTAGATCCCTGCTTCATGTAAAGCCTTAATAATGCCATTTTTTCCCTTGTAGACGTTTAATTATGCTCTCTACCCTCAATTTCAGTCCCTGTCGGTGTTTGCGATAGTTTTGCAACCACAGCTAGTAATAATCAATTGTTGTTTCTCTTCCATCCTTACTTTTCTGCTTTCTGCTCCACTGCTGCTGGCTGCGTGAAGCTCACAGCACTCCCAGTCAGAGCTGTTCAGGGAAGTTGCTGCACCTTCTTCCCTCCCCCTCCTCCTACAGGGAGCTCCTGCGCTGCGAGAGGCATCTTCTTTGTTTCTCCCAGTCTACTGCCTGACACACAGGTTTCTGACCTGTGGTAGCTCTTATGCACAGATCCCACGCTCATACATGTTGGTGTGCAGTTTGGGTGTTTTTCGTTGAGTTTTAGATGTTCAGCTTATTGTTGTTGCAAGGGGAGAGATCCAGGGATGTCTCTCACTCCACCATGTGTTTGATGTTACTGAATGGGCCATAGTTTAATGTTTCTTTGTATGCCTTTTGATTTTTTGTTGAAAACTAAACATTTGAATCTAATGATATAGTAATTCTGGGAATTAGATTCTTCCCCTTCCCCAGGGTTTGCTATTGTTGTTGTTGTTGTTGTTGTTGTTGTTGTTATTATTATTATTATTGCTTTGCTTGTTTTACTCTTTTTAATTGTTATAGGCTGTCTCTGTGCTAAAAATCAGCCTGAGATCTTAAGGTCTTAAGAGCTTCTTACAGCATGGGTAGTTACTTCCTAAATTCTTGTGTGTACAGTTGCTTTTGAATGTCCTAGGTCTTAAATGTCTGGCTCCCAAAAGAGGAAGTAGAGAAAAATAAAGGTGGGGGAAAAGGCATCAGTCTTTAAATCTCCTAGAGGTTGCTTCAGCTAGAGGTGGAAGGACTTTCACAGCAATGGTGGCCTGACTCTGTGCTTGAAACTCTGAGATCAGAAGCTGCATCAATAGAGCACTGATCCCCAATATTTGGGGGATGGGGTCTTACTGCTCACCCTTGCTCCTGCAAGGTGCATGTAAGCTGCTCCTAAAATGCATGCATAGCTTCCTGACATGGGAGTGGGGGTAGTGGGGGGTTGGTAGAGGCTACAGTGCTAAAAGTTGAAATAGACTGAAAGTAACTTTGAATAGACTACTGAGCTCTTAAATAGTTATATCAAACAGATTCTGCTAGTACAATTGCTGTCTAGGTGGGAAGAAGAATTCCTGATATTTTTCACTTTGCCATCTTCTCAGAATTCTCTCTGATTCAATTTTTATTTGTTTTTTTTTTTTGGGGGGGGGTCTCTATTATAAACCAGGCATCTCCCTGTGCACTGGAAAATAGAGTGATGAGCAAGACAGACAAGAATCTCTGCTCTCATGAAGCTTCTATATTCTGGTAGGGGAGTCAGACAACAGAAAAACAAAATAAAATATAATATTATTTTATATAATAAGTGCTATGAGAAATATTTGATTATCTGTAGTAGACACTGTGTTTGCCCCATTCATATCTCATCAGAGTTTAATGTTTTCATGCAAGCTGGAATGATTTCTAGCTTACAGTACCTGCAACTGCTTGTCTGAGGGCTCTTTCTGTCTCCTGGAGCCTCTTCTGCCTGGGTGCAGGGCAGATTGGGAGCACTAGAGAATTAAGGCTTCACAAGAGAGCACCCCTTATCCAATAGCTGATGTGAGTTGTGGATAAGAATCTAGCCTCCAAGCCTGTCACTCAAGTGGGTAACTGAGGCATGTTCTACACTGCTTCCAAAGCTCCTTAGTGTATTGAACTTCAATTGTCCATAGTGGTAATTTGTTTCACCACATTTTTTATGGGCTCTTTTCTGTCTTTTCTGTCTTTTCTTCCCCACTGGTATTTCCTCGGTCACCTACCAAATAAATTGCTTACACTTGAATCCTTGTCTCAGGTTCCATTTACAGGGGAATCCAAACTAAGATTTTTTCAAAAGTGGAGTGGGGGATAGGTGGGAGAGAATGGCTGGAAGCCTGTAGATAGGTGTCCATTTGCCATCACCTGGTCAGGTGCATACCCATTGGTTGGTTATTGAGAAAGGTCCTGCAGGTTTGAAAGCCATTCTGAGATTTTGCTTATGCTTTTACAGATAATGGTCCCTTGGTCATCATTCAGGGCAAGAAGGGGCCACAATGTCTGAGCTATAGCAACTTCCTGTAGTGATCAGAGTGTAAAAATTTTTTACCAAAACAGACCCAGATTAGCCATTAAACTGCTCCCCCACACCTTGCTTGGTATCCTTTCATCCTGGACTCATGGCCTTATTCTTCTTTCCTCAGCTCTTTTCCTTCTAGCAAGTATAGGCACTTTGTTTTAAATTATTTTTTGGTTTTTAAATTTTCTTTCTGATTATAAAAGTCATTCTTTTTTTTTGTATAAAAGTTTTTAAACACAAAAGATATATAGAATAGAATTAAAATAATCCTGTGGCAGATTAAAATTGACCAAAAATTCTTTGACATATCTCCTATTGAGATGTGAGAATCTATGTCCCCTTTTCTTGACTGTGGATGAGCTCTGTGACAGCTTGAACAATAGAATATAGTGAAAGTGACTTTGTTTCCAGATCAAAGCCTTAAAAGACTGGAAACTTTCAATTCTTGTTTCTTGGAATACTTGCTCTTAAAATCTAACCACTATGCTGTGGGAATTCCAATGCACATAGAGAGGTTACACATACGACTCCAGTTGACAGCTCCAGCTGAACTCCTTGCCTGTAGCCAGCATCACCTCAGCCACTGAGTGATCCATTTTGAAAGTCCAGCCCAAATGAGCCTTGGATGACATGATCTGATTGTAACCATGTGAGATCCCTTAGTGAGAATTGCTGAGGTCAGACAATTCTCAAGACCATGAGATAATAAGTTGCTATTTTAAGTAGCTAAGATTTGGAGTGGTTTGCTATGTAGCAATAGATGACAGAACACGCCCATAATCCTACCATCCAGAAATAACCACTATTAACATTTTGTTTTTCACACACGCATATTTTAAAAAGGTAATTTTAAAACAAATGTAGAGAATTTTTATGAATTTTTTTCAGAGAGCAAACATTTATTTGCTCTGGTTATTAAGAAAGTAGAACTAGGGTGAGAGAAAACACGTTAGAAGATAGAGTGAAAAAATCATTGGCTTGGGGATCATCTTAGCAGTCACAAAAGATACAGTTAAGTATTCTATATATTTCATGAAGGTATGCTCCTGTGTCTTTGAAACAGATTTAGAAGTGACTAGATGAAATGTAAGGACATATTACAGAGTGAGACATCATTCAACCATTCTTCTATTGTTGGATATTTAGGCCGTTCTAGTTTTTCACTATTAAATAAATTGCTGCAATGCACAAGCTTATACATCCATCTTTGATTGTACTTCTCAGCTAATTCTTAGGATAGATTGTTGGAAGTGAAAATTCCTGGGCAATTTCCAAGGGTTTGAGGCTTTAAAAAAAATATCTTTGGTTTCTCTGTATTGTCTTCTAACATTTCTGTTAGACTCTTTAAAAGGCACAGTCCTATGTCTCTCCCCACCTGATACTGCAAGAGTCCCCAGCTGACCTATGAAAAGCACTCCTGCCACAGGTCCACCAACGTGGGAACTTACTCAAATACAGTTTGGAAACTACTGGTTCTGGCTTGTTTTCCTTTCTGCTCCACAATCTGCCCCCTTACACAGCAGGCACCCAGACACTCTCCACTACAGTGCTTTCCATGGTGGAGAAGGCAGAGAAAATGTCAAGTCCTTTATTGGTGAGAGATCCATAGCAACTGCCACTGGGCCAGATGGACATGGGTGGTGGGATCTTCTGGTGCATCCAATCTGGCAGTGTACAACACGATCCTTGCTTCATTCTTGGCTGATAAATGTGTATCATCTAGCGTCTGATTTCTTGGCTGGCTGAATGAGGAGGCAGACATACCCTATTGTGTCCTGGTGCACACTGATCCTCTCTCTGGTGAAAGGAATGGTTTCATTGTCCTTTCAATAGAACATAGGTGGTGACATGCCTATCACATGGCACTACAGCCTCATTGGGTCACCTTTGGGAACTCTGCTGTTCTGCAGTTTTTCCAAGATCACAGGCACTTTCTTCATCTCTTTGGCTGCTACAGTGAGCTCCAGACTAAAGCAATTCTGTATGATTTTTTTTGGTAGCAATGCACATGTAGGTCCCCATATCACGTTGAGTGAGCAAGTCAACAAGCAGAGAGTGAACTCTGATCTCTCTGACTAGCATCTTGTGGGAGGCGTCTGGTAGCATAGGTTCAAAAAGCACTAGGTTTCTCTGTACCTGAGTTATCTTTATTGATGGTTACAAAGGAGGACAATTCTGGCTGAAGGGTATTCCTGTTTCCTTGGGCAGGAGGAAGGATATTTTGCAAAGTGTGTTTTTAGGGAGACATAGGGTGACTTCCTACATTTCTTGGTCTATATTGCTTAGAATACATGTTCCAGGAAGAAGTCTCTAAGCCTATTCAGCTTGCTTTTCATAATGCTTAGGCCAGCCATAGAAGCAAGTGGCAAACAAACAACACCTTTGAAATAGTAACTCTGATGGTTGGGGCTAGGAAGCTGGGTAGGGAGGGAACACAGGCTGTGGGCAGCCCCAGGAGGAAGGTCAAGCAGGGCTGTGTCTTCACTGAGCCCCTGCCCTCTTTCTTTGAGTCTCTAATAGACTTCTGCTTCCAACTTCTCTTTTTTCTGTCTTTCCTGGCTTTGGTGGCCTTCTTGAAGTAGCTCGGTGGTACATGAAGCCTCTGGGTTCCTGCTCTCTCCAGCCATGACTCACAGAGTCCTTCTGTTAACAGGTATACCAGGGGCTTGGGGTTGGGGGCCTTTAGGGTGAGAACTTTTAAGTCTGTGAGTAGAAAGAAGGAGTACAGAATATATAGGAGTTAGACTGAGGAGAGGCAAAGGGGATTTGAGGAAAGATTCATAAAGAAGCAGAGAACAGAGCTAGACCAAGATGGGATGACCAGAGAAGCTCAGATGACTGACTAAATTCATAGACTATGCAAGGAGGTTTGGCTTGCCCCTTAACTTTACAGATAAGGAAACTGAGGCCTAAGGAGGCTCAGTGACATGCCAAAAGATGCACAGCAGGTAATGGATTCTCTTCTCAGAGTGTTACTTCTTGGATTCCACTGCACCACCTCCACTTTGCCTCTAGTTCTATTTTCCAGGTGTAAATGTTTGTTGAATGATTGACTGATCAAAATGATTTGCTTGTTTCCTTTTATGCCTATGTTTTTGGCCAATGAGCCAAAAAAGGGAAAGAAATGCTTGAGAGTTGCATAGAAAGGAAATTGTCTAACTAAGTGTTTGTTGGGCAATAACTTGGTTGTTGGGCAAATCATCAGGATGGGAACATAGAGTGAAGCTTAGAGAAGGACTGGAAGCACTTCATGTTGGTGATTCTTAGGTTAGGGGTCAGCAAACTATGGCCTGCAGGCATAAGGCAGGGATTCTACCATCTGTTTTCGTACAACCTGAGAGCCATAGGTCGCAGATGAACATTTGTAATCTATTCATGATAGGGAACACTAATCTTGAATTCCAATGAAGTGAAATGTTATTTCCCTCAAAAAATTCCATTGGTCTCATTAGCAAATTTGTATTACAAAAAAGTGTACTCAACTATTATATTTTTAATTTTCTTAATAAAAAATTTGTGGAAATGCATTTTCTCTCATTATATAAATATCTTCATAATATACTCTACTTGCTTCTTGGCCCACAAAGCCTAAAATATTTACTATCTGGCCTTTTATAGAAAAAGCATATTGACCTCTGCCCCAGGTTATCAGAGCTAGATTTGGGAGGCAGACATCTCCGTGCTGTCTCCATGGGTTAGGATGAATAACAACTGGAAGATGCACGGAGCAGGAGGATGAGCTACTTTCTTAATTATGTCCTTATCTATGCCTGATCATTATTTCTTTCTTTTCCCTCCAGCCTTGGCTTTATGTCATGGGTTCAACCTTGACACTGAAAATGCAGTGATCTTTCAAGAGAACGTAAGGAGCTTTGGACAGAGCGTGGTCCAGCTTGAGGGATCCCGGTAAGGGCCGCAGGTGGAGCTCCCTGTCTCACATGCTTTCCCTTTAAGACTTACATACCTGAAAAAAAGTAATTTCCTTAATTTTTTGTTTTGTTTTGTTTTTATTGATTTATTTTTGAATAGGTAATGCAATTACAGGTTCTAATTTCAAATGATACAGAAGAGGGTAATAGTGAAAAATCCTCCATACTTCAGTTCCCATCCTAGGAGAGTTTCTTTTATGTTCTTTCAGAGAGAATCTATGCTGAATATACTTCTACATTTCTCTAACTCCCATCCCATGCACAATTGATAACACATGTTAAACTATGGCCTCCTGCCTATTTTTGTAAATATATTTTATTGATGCCCCCCCCCAATTCATCATTTATTGTTTATGGCTGCTTTGGAGCTACAATGGCAGAATCAAGAGGCTGTAACTGAGACTATATGGCCTGCAAAGCCTGAAATTTTTATCTTTACAGAAATAATATTTATGGAAATAATATTATCTTTCCAGATAAGTTTTTTGGCCTCTGCTCTATACCGTCCTTTGCATTTTTTTCTTAATAGAGTTTGGTAATTTTACCAGGTAAGTGCATGAAGAGCTTATTTTTTTTTTATGCTTGCATCATATTCTATTATTTGGAGATACTGTAGTTTACATTTGTATTACATTTAAATCTTTTTAATGATCATTAGATTATTTCCACACTTTTTCTATACAAACAGTGCTGTCATTTTGCACATGTGCAAGTATATTTGGAAGTAAATTCCTAGAACTAGAATTGTTGGATCCAAGGGTACATATGTGTGTGTAATTTTAATAGATATTTCCAGATTACCCTTTATAGAGGTGGCAACAATTTACACTCAAACCAGAAATCTATGGAAACACCTACTTTGCTGCCTATTTACCAATCCAATGTTATCAAACATCAATCTTTGCAAGTTGAATAAGTGAGAAATGGTATCTCAATTTAGTTTTAAATTACATTTCTTTTTCAATGAGAGATTATTTCCTTTTCTTTGAACACTTTTTCTTATCTGCTACTTGTTTGTCTATTGGGTGTTTCTTCTTCTTCTTCTTCTTCTTCTTCTTCTTCTTCTTCTTCTTCTTCTTCTTCTTCTTCTTCTTCTTCTTCTTCTTCTTCTTCTTCTCCTCCTCCTCCTCCTCCTTTCTTTTTTCCTAAAAAACTAATTGATTTGTGGGAGCCGTGACTATATTGAGGAAAGTATGCTGGGGTATGAATTGTTAATCTCTCTCCTACCAGTTGATCATTTGTCTTTTAACTTGCTTATGGTAGTTTATCACAGACAAATTTATTTAAAATGACTGTGTGGTTGAATTTAACTATTTTTAAATCACCTCCGTTTTTGTGTCATTCTTACTCTTTTGTGTCCTTCACACTCTAAGATTTAAATATTCTCCCCCGCTTTTTTTTGTTGAGTCTTCCTCCTGTTTCTAGGAATTGGAGGATATGTGTGAAGATCGACTCCCTCACTTTCCTTTGGGTGGCAGAACTTCTTCCATGATCTCCATGTGTCGATTTTCTCTTATTCCTGTAATGATCTGTTCCCCTCTCTCCCCTAGGGTGGTGGTTGGAGCCCCCCAGGAGATAAAGGCTCCCAACCAAACAGGTGGCCTCTACCAGTGTGACTACAGCATGGCCACCTGTGAGCCCATCCACCTGCAGGGTGAGTTGAGTCACTGCCCCTCCCAAACCCAGGGCTAGGGTTCTACCTGTGCATACACCTGAATTTGCCAGGCATTCCTTTTGTTCTGGGGGCTTGTGGTAGGGAATTCAGGGGTCCAGCTCCCAAGCATCTTTATTGTAGGCAGACTCTACCCCAGAAACTCTCAGGGATCCCCTTCATGTTCTTCTCCCATAACCTGGGTGCCCCCTTGACCTGTCAGACCTTTATGTCTCCCAGGCTGAGGTGACTTTTGCCCAGCTTTTCACGAGCCCTTTCATCTCCCTGAGTATAACCATGCACATATCTGTCCTTTCAGTCCCCCCCGAGGCTGTCAACATGTCTCTGGGTCTGTCTTTGGCATTTGCCACCAACCCTTTCCGGCTGCTGGTGAGTTGCCTCTGGGTCATGGGAGTGTACTAAGGGGAGGAATGGGGACGTGAGGGTGCTGGGGCTGGGGTTTTGTGGAGGATGGAGATGCTGGGGTGAAAGGACAGGAAGCAGGGTTAGCCCTTCCTATCTATAACCTGTCCCGAAGGCCTGCGGCCCCACCCTACACCAAATTTGCAAGGAGAACACCTATGTGAATGGCTTCTGCTTCCTGTTTGGACCCAATCTACTGCAGCAGCCCCAGAGGCTACCAAAGACCCTCAGAGGTAGGCTGTGTTTGGGAGAGAGTACAGAGAGGCAGCCGGAGACCAGATGGTTAGGGGCGGGGCTGGGTTGGGGGCGGGGCTGGGTTGGGGGCTAATCATGGTTTGGGGGCGTGACTTAGAGGTATAGGTGCAGATGAGTGAGGGAACTGGGTTCCAAGAGAGAGAGAGAGAGAGAGAGAGAGAGAGACCGAGAGAGACCGAGAGAGACCGAGAGAGACCGAGAGAGACCGAGAGAGACAGAGACAGAGACAGAGAGACTGAGGGGTAGGTTCTAGGGTCTTGCATTAAAAAAAGAAGTCCCGATATAGCTGCTCATCTTCCTGAGATGATGTTCCAAGCATTGTCCTTAGAGTAAGTGCCTGAATCTCCTGATCGTAGCCTTTGAGCCTTTAGATGGTAAGGCCTCTGTTTACCTCTCCAACTTTTCTTCCATCTCTTCTATTTCTGTCACTGAGCTCCAACCACTCTGGCTGCCTTTTTTCTTCAAACTGTACTTGCCTCAGGGACTTTGCACTTACTATTCTTTCAGTCTGGCAGGCTCTTTCCCCAGGTCTCAGCTGACAATCCATTATTATCATCTCAGCTCAAATATCATCTTTTCTAAGAGGGCTTCCCTGAGTGGCTGACTTCTAATTCCCACCATCACTCCTTGTCACATTGTCATACCTTACTATCTTCTTATCTGTATATCCATATATTTATTTGTTCCTTATCTATCCTTTCTTCTGGAATATAGGCTCCCTGATAGCAAGGATATTGCCTAGCTTGTTCACTGTTTTATGCTTTTGTATCTATGGCTGCCCCTGAACTTAGCAGCTAAAAACAACATTAATTATCTTGCAGTTACTATGAATAAAGAATCTGGACATGGCTTTGCTGGGTGCCTCTGCCTAAGGGTTTCTCATGAGATAGAAATTAAGTTGTCAAACCAGAGCTGTGGTTTCATCTGAGGGCTTAACTGGGAGAAAATCCACCTCCAAGCTCACTTACAAAGTTGTTGGATTGAGGTCCTCAGTCTAACAACTGGCTGTTGGCTGGAGGCTTCCTTCAGTTACTTGTCACATGGGTCTCCCCATAGAGCAGCTCATAACATAGCAACTGGCTTTCCTCAGGGTGAATGAACAAAGTGAGTGAGAGAAGAGAGAACAGGAACCCAAGACAGAAGCCACAGCCTTTTTACAATCTATTCTCAGAAGTAACAGCTCATTACTTCTGTCACTCCTTTGAAATGAGTCAAAAAGTCCAGCTCAAACTCAAGAGGTGGGAACTATGCAAGGGCATTATTACTAGGAGTTGAGAATCTTGGAGACTGTCTCGTCTGGGTGGTTGCCTACCACATCCCTCTTCTCCAAACATTTGTTGATTGAAGGAGAGTGAGTGAGTGAATGGATCTTTTTTTTCAAGTTGCTTTCTGTCACTGATTTATTTAACTACTTGGCCATCTTTTTGCTTGTCTCCAAGTTGGTTCTGGAACCAAGGGCAGATATGTCTTTCTTTCATAGTTAAAAAAATATATATATTCTATTAAAAATAATTTTTAATTTTTTGATTACAGTTGACATACAATGTTGTGTTAGTTTTAAGTGTACAAACATAGTGATTAGGCATTTATATAACTTATGAAGTGATCTCTCTGATAAATTTAGTATTCATCTGACACCATACATAGTTATTAAAGTATTATTGACTATATTCCTTATGCTATACTTTACATTCCCATGACTATTTTGAAACTACCAATTTGTATTTTTTAATCTCTTCCCCTTTTTCACCCATCGAACACCAACCCTCATCCTATCTGGCAATCCTCAGAGTGTTCTATATATCTATGAGTTTGTTTCTGTTTTGTTTGTTCATTTGTTTTGTTGTTTAGATTCCACATATAAATGAAATAATATGACATCTGTCTTTCTTTGTCTGACATTCTATTCAGCACAATATCTTCTATGTCCATTATGAAATATCTTTTCCATCCTTATATTTTCAGTCTGCGTGTGTCTTTTAATCTGAAGTGAGTCTCTTGTGGGCAGCCTTTGTAAGGCTACACTATCTTTTGATTGGAGCATTTAATTCTTTTTCATTTGAAGTACTTGTTGATACATATGTAGTTATTACCATTCTTTATTTATAATATATATATCTCCCTCTGGTGCCACCTGTTAAGATTCAGCAAGCAATCCACAGATTGCTGAAACCACGCCATAAACTGAGGTCAGCTGCCACCAGTGTGGGTCTTGGAGCTTGCTCTGCAAGTTGCACAGGACTTGCGAAGGACACAACTGGATGTGGCTTGGGTAGGGCTGCGAGCTGGGAGAGGCAGAGTTTCGGGGAATCCTCTGGGTGGAGTGACTTCTGTTATCCAGTTTGATGACATCTCAGCTATGGCAGTGCCTGTGTCTGCACACTTAGAGGGGGTAAGCCTCAACAGAGGAACAATGGATTCTACCAGCACTTGTGTCCAGGAGAAAGCCTCACCTCTGGCCTTCACTCTGACAACTCAGCATTCCCCTGTAAGTCCCTAGTTTCCCTCTCTCCCAACAGCCGACGGGATGCTGGTGCTTTGAGTGAGTAAGTCTGTCACTGCAAAAGTCCAGTTGCAGACATGGCCCCTTTAAGAGGAAAGTCTGCAGCTGTGGTAGCCTCTGTCCCACTCAGCTACTCAGGACTGGGCAGCTTCATGTCCTTGTCTCATCTTACCTCCTCCTGTTAAAGGGCGATTTCTTATTTCTCTCCCTAGATGTAAGGCTTCTGTTCATCTGGACCCAAGGTGACTCTGGTTGGTGTTTGCTCTGTGTTTCCATCACAATTTTGATGTGGTTGTAAGAGCAGATGAATAAAACCTCTATAATCTATGCCATTTTGGCTGGTCTTCCTCCTCCTTTAGCTTTTTCTTATATGGGAAGCTCTTTATCTGCCTTTTGATTCTAAATGAAAGCTTTGCTGGATAGAGTAATCTTTGTTGTAGGTCCTGGGTTTTCATCACTTTGAATATTTTGTGCCAAGCCCATCTGGCCTGCAAAGTTTCTGTTGAGAAATCGGTTGAAAGTCTTATGAGAGCTCCCTGTAGGTAACTAATTCCTTTTCTCTTGCTGCTTTTAAGATTCTCTCTTTGTATTTAACCTTTGGAATTTTAATTACGATGTGTCTTGGTGTGGGCCTCTTTGGGTTCACCTTGTTCGGGACTCTCTGCGCTTCCTGGAGTTGTATGTCTATTTCCTTCACCAGGTGAGGGAAGTTTTTAGTCATTATTTCTTGCAATAGGTTTCAATTCCTTGCTCTCCTACTTTTCCTTCTGGCTATCCTTTGATGAGAATGTTGTTGCGCTTGACGCTGTCCCAGAGGCCCCTTAAGCTGTCATTTTTTTTGGATTCTTTTTTCTTGTTGCTATTCTGATTGTGTGTCCTCTGTTACCCCATCCTCTAAATCGCTGATTAGATTCTCTACTTCATCCAATCTGTCGATTCATTCTAATGCACTCTTCATTTCAGATATTATATTTTTCATTTCCAGCTGGTTCTCTTTTATGTTTTCTGTCTCCATTTTTATGTTTTCTATCTCTTTGTTAAAATTATCACTGAGTCCATCTACTCTTCCCCTAAGTCCTTGAGCATCCTTATAACCGGTGTTTTGAACTCTGCATCTGTTAGATTGCTCGTCTCCACTTTGTTTAGTTCTTTTTCTGGAGCTTTGTTCTGTTCTTTTATGTGGGACATGTTTCTTTTGTATTCCCATTTTGGCTGCCTCCCAGTATTTGTTTCTATGTATTAGATAGGGCTCATAAGTCTCCTGGTCTTAGTAGAGTGGCTTTATGTAGTAGGTGTCCTGTGGGGCCCAGTGGTACATTCTTCCTTGGTCACCTGAGTGAGGTGTGAGTTGTATGTGCCCTTCTGATGTAGTTGAGCCTTGGTTGCTGTTTGCACTTTGATTAACCCTTGGGCTGATTGGTTGTGAAGATTGACTGGTGAGGGGCTGATCCTATGGAACAGGATTCACTTTACCAGGGCTCTGGTGCCTGCCCAGTCTGCCCTTCATGTGTGTCCTCCTTAGATGCAGCCCTAGGTGGTGCTCTGGCTCTGTCACAGGTTGAAGTAGGGCACTGGGTGTGCCAGCTCAAGGGCTTCCTGGGAGGGGCCTAGCTGCAGGCCAAGTTTAGCTGCAGCCTGTGCACTTTCAGGGCCACCTGATAAGAGTCACCAAGCAATCTGCAGATGGCTTCCACCCATGCTGGGCTTATAGGTGCTTCGAGAGGCCAAGGCAGAAACTGAGGCCAGCTGCTGCTAGTGCCGGGCTTGGGGCTGCTTAGCAAGCGGTATGGGGCATGCCTGAGGCCAGATGCTGCTTCTTTGGGTTTGTGAGACTTCAAGAGGTTTTAGGAAAGTCAGCAGCATGAGCTGAGCCAGGGCATTTGCATGGAATACACCACTGGAAGCAGCTTTGATGGGCCCGCAAGTTGGAAGAGGCAGTCTCAGGGAATCTCCTAGGCAGAGTGACCTGTATTATCTAGCTTGACTGAGACTCAGGTATGATCGTTGCCTGCATGTACAAGCTGGGCGGGAGGAGGGCTCAACCAAGGAACAATGGATACTGTCAGCACTTCTGTCCAGGAGAAAGCCACCCTTCCAGCCCTCAGCCTAGACCAACAACTCAGTATCTATCCATATGTCCCTGGCACTCCTCGAGCAGCTTTCCTAGCACTGGAGCTCAGAACGAGTGAGTCTGTCAGTGTGTATGTGTGGGTGTGAGCACTTCAAGAGAAACGTCTGTGACCCCTGCAGCCCTTTGTCTCGCTCAGCCACAATCTCCACTGGTTTTTAACAGCCAGAGGTTGTGGAGACTTTTCTTTCGGGCACTGGAACTCTGGGCTGGGGAGCTCAGTGTAGGGCTGGGAACTTTCGCTCCTCAGGGGGTTGGGGTGGGGGGACTCTGCAGCCAAGATAACCCTCCCGATTCTCTACTGCATACACTGTTGTGGGACCGTCCGATTTGTGTCTCTGCCCCTCCTACTAGCCTGTTCTTATGTATGTCTCTGGTTGTAGAACTTCTATTCAGTTAGACCTCAGGCGACTCCCAGTTATGATTGCTCTGTAGTTTCGTTGTAATTTTGGTGTGGTTGCAAGAGAAAGCATACATAGCATCTAGCTTGTATGCCATCTTGGCCAGTCTCTTCATCATTATTTCTTTAAACAGGTTTTCAATTCCTTTCTCTCTCTCTTCTGGTATCCCTATGCTGAGAATGTTACACTTGATATTGTCCCAGAGTTCCCTTAAACTGTCCTAATTATTTTGGATTCTTTTTTCTTTCTGCTGCTCTGATTGGGTGTTTCTGCTACCTTATCTTTTTGATCACTGTTTCAATTCTCTGCTTCATCTAATCTATTGTTGATTTCTTCTCATGTATTCTTCATTTCAGTTATTGTATTATTCATTTCTGACTGGTTCTTTTTATGTTTTCTATCTCCATTTTTATATTTCCTATCTCTTTGTTAAAGTTCTCACTGAGATTGTTGAGCATACCTATAACCAGTGTTTTGAACTCTGCATTTGGTAGATTGCTTGTCTCCATTTTGTTTATTCTTTTTCTGGAGCTTTGTTCTGTTCTTTCACATGTTTTTTTTTTGTCTCTCCATTTTGGCTGCCTCTCTGGTGTTGTTTCTACTTATTAGATAGAGCTGCTATGTCTCCCAGTCTTGATAGAGTATCCTGTAGGGTCCAGTGGTGCAATCTCCTTGGTCACCTGAGTCAGGTGCTTCAGGTGTGTCCCTTGTGTGGGTTATATATGCCCTCCTGTTGTAGTTGAGACTTGGTTGCTGTTTGCATGTCAATGGGAGGTATTGACCCTCAAGCTGATTGTTGTGAGGACTGGCTGTGACTACAGTGGAGGAGCTGTTGTTGTACAAGGATTGACTCTATGGAGCAGTATTAGCTTTAGCGGGGCTCTGGTGCCTGTCCAGTCTATCCTTTGGGCATATTGTTTGTGGAGGTGGTTGGGTGGTGCTCTGGTGTGATCTGAAGAGGACCACTGGGTGTGTTAGTTCTGGGGCCTCTTGGGAGGTGCTTCAGTGCAGGCCAAAGTCAGCTGCTGCCTGTGCCCTGCCTGGGGCACTTAGTATGAGCTACAAAGTGATCTTCAGATGGTTGCCACTTGTGCTGGGCTTAGAGGTGCCTGGGAGAGGCTAAATTGTGAACTGAGGGTGGCCGCTGCTAGTGCTGGGCTTGGGGCTGCTTAGCAAAAGGTATGGTGCTTGCTGAGGCTAGATGCTGCTTGTTTTGGGTTTGTGAGCCTTTGAGAGATTTTAGGAAAATCTGCAGCAAGAGCCAAGACAGGCCATTTGTATTTATTGTTCTTTTTTCGCCAGCTCTACACCTTTGTACCTCATTCTTAACAGATAACTTTCCTTCCTTCCTCACAGAGAAAACCAAGCCTGCCAGGCATGATCTCCCTCTACTTCCCCCTTCTCCTTATCCAAATTTGCATGAAGGCACCACTCTTGGCACTATCTCACTGGTTTTAGAAGAGGACCTGTCTCTCTGCCTTTCCATGAGTGATTCCCCCATCTGGGCTTTGGAGGCTCATTCGCTTCAACTCTGGGGCCCATATCTTCAATCATTCATTCTCTCCAGGAGCTTAAAGTTCTCTTGCTGCTTTGAATGTAAATATGCTCATGCTATGCATGTCTTAAAAACAATCAGCCACTAAAATTGATACCTATGAAAATAACTTTCCCTCTTCCTGGTCTCCTCCCCATCTTCTGCCATCTCTCCTTCCCTTCACCATTAAACTTCTTGAAAGGGTTCTCTCCACTTGTTTCTATTTCTCTCATGTTGTGATTCTTTACCCTCTGACATCTGGCTTCTACTCACCCACTGTACAGACTTTGTTCTTGCAAATGGCATTTGTGCCCCCTAAATGACAAATCTCTTTTCTATCCTCATGTTCACTACTTTTCTGATGTGACCTGCAAATCATTACTTCCCTTCCCTTCCCTTCCCTTCCCTTCCCTTCCCTGTTCCTTTTTCTTCCTTTCCCTCCCCTCCTTTTTCTTGCTTCTCCCACTGTAGAGGGCTTCTGCTAAGCATCATCCCCAGGCCATCTTCCTCTGCCATCCCTGACTGTCTGGGGAATGGGGTTATAGCTTCTATTCTTTCCTATGTGTTCTTGCCTTATTGCATCAGATTCTGTGGCTTCAGCTCTCACTCCTACATTTCTCTCTTCAGTCTTCACTCTCAGGAGTTCAAGGTTCTTCTTTTAAAACACATTTTCTTTTTTTAAAAAATTAGATAATACATGCACTTGGTTCAAATTTCAAAAGGCACTAAGGCTATACTGTAAAAATTTCTTCCTCTTGGGTCCCCCAGCCTCCTGTTTCCTTCTTGGGAGGCAGCCACTGTTACCAGTTTCTTATGTCTTCCGGAGATACTCCATGTATTACAAATACATATATACCCATATTCTTCACTTTGTGCCACAATGGTAGCATGCTATACACACTGATTCTTTTTACATATCTTTGAGATGAAAATTTTTTTCTGGCTAATTTTTGTATATTTTTCATATAAGCCTTAGAATCTGCCTGTCTGTTTTAATTTATTTTATTTTATTTTTTTTTTAGGCGAGGCAGCCCTTGGTTGACCTCACAGATTGCAAAGACCTTGTCAGCTTACAATCCCTTATTTTTTTTATTTTTTATGCCTACATCATTTAGTCTTCCTAGGTAGTCTCCCATCCAAGTACTAACCAGGACTGACTCTGCTTAGCTTCTGAGATCAGATGGGATTGGGCTTGTGCAGGGTAGCATGGCCATAGACTGCCTGTCTGTTTTAAAAAAGCCAATACTTTTTTTGGTAATTTTATTTTTTTTGATGTCATACAATGAAATTGATCTTTTTATTTCTTTAAAAAAATTATTTTCCAATTGCAGATGACATACAATGTTATAGTAATTTCAGGTGTACAACATAATGATTAGAAATTTATATATCTTATGAATTGATCATTCCTATAAGTCTATGACCCATTTGACACCATACAGTTATTATAATATTATTGACTATATTCCCTATGTTGTACTTTACATCCCCATGACTATTTTTTAGTGTACAGTTACATGAATTTTAAAATATGTATAGCTTTATGTAAATAACAGCATGAACGGGATACAGAAGAATTCTATTACCCCCCTAAAAAATCCTTTGTACTATCCTTTTACAGTCTGTTGCTTCCTCCCCTAGCACCTCACACTCACTATATAGTTCTCCATCACTATATAGTTTGTCTTTTCAAGAATGCTACATAAATAGAATTGTAACCTTTTGAGTTTGGCTTCTTTCACTAGCATAACACATTTGTGATTCATTCACATCATTGTGAGTATCAGCAGATCTTTCCTTTTTTATTGCTGAGTAATATTTCATTGGATTTACTACAGTCCCATTCACCATTTCATCCATTCACCCACTGAAGAATGTTTGGGTTATTTTTAATGTTTTATAATTATGAATAAAGCTGCTAGAAACTCTTCACTGCTATGGCAATCTTTCTAAAATACATAAAGATCATCTCACTTCCTTTTCTAAAAACCTTCAGTGGCTCGTCAGTGCCTAAGGGACAAAGTTAAACTTCTTTTTGGGATAGAGAGACTTTTTCCAACTATTCTCTGCTTAATGTCATAGCCTTGTCTCCATCTCCATCATATAGATTTACCCTGGAAGTACCATTTCCATTCCTGGATTCTGCCAGAATTCTTTTAGGCCCATCCTCTTTGTATCGGAGTCTCTACTGGAACAGATGGCACATTCCAGTAAAGACAATTTGAGGAGGGTTTATTTACAAAGGGGCTAATTATAAAGTTGTGGTAGGATCTAGAGGAACTAAAAGGGACAGTCCAGGAACCCAGAGAAAGCAGCACCAGAACTGTTACTACCCCTAAGCTGATGGGATAAGGAAAGGGAAGAGTCACCAGGCTGTAGAAGAGAGAGTCATGTGGAGTGGGCCTCCTTGAAAGGAGTAGTTATCGTCTATTGCAGACACAGCTGTCCCAAAGCACACTTGCAAGGAAGGAGCTGAGAAGAGAATACTCTGATTTCACTTTACTCCATCTCTCCAGTTTTTTTGCTGAGATTCCTAATTGGGAAAATCTAACTAGAAGCCAGAGAGTAAAAAAGCCCTGTTGATGTGGACCATGGGGGCCAACTTCCCAGGCTGAATGGAAGAGGGTAGAAAGTGTATTTGGGACAGGAGGCAGAAGGGAGGAGAACATCCAGCATATTTCTATACGTGCTATTCTTTTTTTCTTGTAATTTATTTCTCCTTTTGTATTTCTGGAAAATTATTTCTCATTCTTCATGGGGTAGCTCTAGCAGCTTTATTCATAATATCACTACTTTCTCTAATTTGTTTGGGCAGAATTAACCCAAAATTTTAATGCCAATTTGTCCAGGTTTTATTTAATTTGGAAGATTGGATTGAATTTTGTTTACCTTTTATTCTAATTGTTCAGCAGAGAGGTGACATGCAAAACATAAACCTGAAGGCTCTAGTACTTAATCAATTCATGCTCTTTTCCCTTTTCCTCAGAGTGCCCTCAACAGGATAGTGACATTGCTTTCTTGATTGATGGCTCTGGTAGCATCATCTCAAGTGACTTTCAGCGGATGAAGGAGTTTGTCTCGACTATGATGAACCAATTCACAAAGTCTAAAACCTTGGTGAGGGTCAATGGGTAGGTTAGGAAATAGCTCATATAAGGCTGGCAAAGACATGGAAACCAGACTGTCAATTTCCCCTCCTACTCCAATTGTAGACTTTGACAAATTGCCAATCAATCATGGTTTTCTTTTGAGATTCTCTTTCTTGCTCTGTCTGGATTAAGACTCAGTATTCTCCCAGCTCTCTATAAATTGGGCATCTCTGACTAATTGATAGGGATTAGCATGGGAGATGAAACTCACATGTCATCTGAGTTTTAATACTGAGAAGTGGGGGCTGGCAGTATATCTCTTTTCTGATGAGGCAGAAGGAGGGAGCGCAGTGTAGAATTTGGAGGAATTTGAAGACTGGAGTGTTTTAAAATTTATGTAGAGCTTTCTGGGAGATGGCTAAGGGGGAGGAGGGGGGCACTTTCTCCATTGTAATTCTAGGCGCTCGTTCCCAGTTCTCTTTGATGCAGTACTCTGAAGACTTCCAGATTCATTTCACCTTCAAAGATTTCAAGGATAAACCTAACCCGAGACTGCTGGTGAGGCCAATAAAGCAGCTGTATGGGGAGACACACACTGCCACAGGAATCCTGAAAGTAATGTAAGCTCTTCCCTCTTTGCTTAGGATTAAAGAAGGAGGTGATATTCTTAGCTGGGTTTTAAAGGATGGGGTAGTCATTCAAACAAGGATAGAATGAAGGATATTTCTGGTTGAAGGAACAGCATGAGTAAAGGTGTGGAGGAGGAACTGTTCATGGTGTGTTCATGACAAAAGTTGTGAGTAAAGGTGGGAGTAGAGGGGAGAAGTGAGAGGAAGGTTAGAGGGATGCTAGAAAGATCAGTTGAGGCCAGGTCACTAAAGGCAACACAAAAACCGTTGGAGATCCAATGAAAGTTTTAAGCAGTGGGGAGATGTCACCCTATCTTGTTTTGGAAAGTTCACTCTGACGTGTGTGTGTGTGTGTGTGTGTGTGTGTGTGTGTGTGTGTGTGTGTGTGTGTGTGTATGTATGTAGAGGCGAGGGTGGGGTCGGGACAAATGTACAGAAAGATGAGCTAGAGAGCTGGTGTGTCAAACCAAGAGAGCTTTGATGAGGACCAAATTAAGCTTATTTAAAGAAAAACCATTTTTTTAATTTAAAAGGAATAATGCTTAGTTAAAAAATCAACCTATGTAAAAGTATATAAAGGCAGCAAAGACTTCTTTTCTTTCTGCTCTTCTCCCCTCTTCTCCTGCCTTTTCAGGTCCTTAGGGAGCCAAATCTCATTGTACATCCCAGGGGAGGCCAAGCCTTTCTTAGACAAAGCCCAGCTGCATCTGCATTTGTGACTGCTGACATTCCCTCCCTAGCATTCATTAAGAGTATGTCTGTCTGCTTGCATTTGACTTTTCCCTCATCTTCCCTGGACAGAAGAGAAGTGTTTAACAGCAGAAACGGAGCCCGGGAGAATGCCCGAAAGATCCTAGTTGTCATCACAGATGGAGTAAAGTATGGTGAT
Source organism: Pteropus alecto (assembly GCF_000325575.1). Lineage (NCBI taxonomy): Eukaryota > Metazoa > Chordata > Mammalia > Chiroptera > Pteropodidae > Pteropus > Pteropus alecto. The sequence continues at coordinate 9,467,925 of NW_006436812.1, forward strand.
CCCTTAGAGTACAAGGATGTCATCCCTGAGGCAGACAGAGAGGGTGTCATTCGCTACGTCATTGGGGTAGGAAATGTGGCTCTCTCGCTTAATGCTTCTGTGGAGTGTTTTTGCTTGGCTATACCCTTCCTTCTATTAGCAGATATCAATGAAATCAAAATGATGTAACTGTCATTGCTAGCCCATATGTGCATGTATCAGTTAACTATTGTCAAAATAATGCTGGGTAACAAACTAACCCAAAATGTAGTGGTTAAAAAAATAATTGACAATTTATGTATGGCAATTTTTCTGTTTTTACTATGCTCATTCATGCATCTGCAATCAGTGGCAGGTTGGTTGGCAGCTCTGTTGATCTTGGCTGGACTCTCTTCATTTTGAGAGTTGCCAGCTATGTCTGTCTGCTGGACTGGGATAGCAGGAGCAACAGGGAAAACTTGGCTTTTCTGCTCTGTACCTCATCCCCCAGTGGACTAGTTTGGGCATGTCCTCATGGTAAAGGCAGAGGAACAAAAGAGCAAGTAGAAATGTTGTAAGCACCTTTTCAAGCCTCTGTTTTCATCATATTTATCAACATGCAAGACACATGGCTGAACCCAGAGGCAAAGAGAAGGGCAGATTACTCTGCCAAGAATAGGAGGGCACAGCAAAGTATTGGGGAAATGGCTTAGATACAGGAATGGGTAAAGGGTGGAATCATCAGTGTAATCAAACTACCACAGTATCTGTGTGAAAAGGTGCATGACTTGGCAGTAAGAAACACCTTCATATGAAAAGAAAAGGCTCCCCTACCCTGGAGAGGTCAGCCCTACACCAGGAGGCATGGCACAGCAAATGGACCAAAGGCTAGATTTCATCTCCCATTTGCTCTCTTGACAGAATGCCCTGCACAGTACTACTTGCTCTACTATACTTGGCAACCCTGTTTCAGTGGCCTTCTGGTGTATTTCCTCATGTGATAAATATTGTTTCAGATGTTTTTTTCTGCAGAATTTTCTTTGCTGGATGAGACTGCTACTGCCAGACAATGTCTGATTTGGCGTCTGTTCTTGCTAACAGGTGGGAGTTGCCTTCAATAGTGAGAGATCCCGCCAAGAGCTTAATACCATTGCATCCAAGCCGCCTCGTGATCACGTGTTCCGGGTGAATAACTTTGAAGCTCTAAAGACCATTCAGAACCAGCTTCAGGAGAAGATCTTTGCGATTGAGGGTGAGCTAAGGTTCTGTATTCCTGGAGCAGCCCCAGAGGCAGCCCCTCAACCCAAAACAACTATGCCTTTCTAGAAACTAGAATTTCTGCAACTCTGGTTTTACTTGATCAGTTCGTTTGAAGTAGAAGGACCTAGGCTTTTATCTCTAATTTTGCAATTCTTGGCCATAGGCTGAAAAATTGGAGAGTAGGGGAGCCAAAGCCCATGCAGTATTTCCCCCCAAATTTGGATATGTTGCCAACATTTGTCTGTTTGGTTCCTTGCTGTTTCACCAGTGCCTAAAATAGAGCCTGGTATATAAATGGTGCTCAATAAAAGTTTGTTGAATACAAGAATTTAAAATTTGAAGAAGGTTCATATACAATCTGGATTTATGGCTTCTCTTGAAAAGTTGGAAGATTATAAACCTTGAGGACCACATTTTAATTTGGCAAAAAGTGGCTGGAGCCAAAGAGCCACCATCTCTTTAAAAGAGGTATATGCTTTCTAGTTCAAGATAGCTCTCATTTGAGCCTCCTTCTGTCTCGCCCACAACATTTGAATTTCCAGTCCCTGTTCTAGGCTCTTCTGCCTTCTTTAATGTAAAAAGTTCTCCTCTTTCCAGGTACTCAGATAGGAAGTACCAGCTCCTTTGAGTATGAGATGTCTCAGGAAGGCTTCAGTGCTTCCATAACCTCCGTAAGTGGTTGTTTGTTAAATTGTGAGGATGGTAAGAAGGCAGAGAAGAAGCCTAAGGGTTTGGGGGCTTTTCTTTGTGATGGGTATTTTTTTTGGAGGCACCTCTTTGATGGGCAGCAGTGGTCCTTTCTTCCTTTCTAGTCAATCTTGTTCTTTTCTTTTTAAATTGAGATATAATGGACATAAGATATATTAGTTCAGGTGTACAAAATAATGATTTGATATTATCACATATAGTTACAAATTTTTTTATGATGAGAACTTTTAAGATTCTCTTATTAACTTTCAAATATAGAGTACAGTATTATTAACCTAGTCGCCATGCTATACATTATATCTCCAGGATTTATTTATTTTATAACTGAAAATTTATACCTTTTGACCACCTTTACTCATTTTACTCACTCACTACCCCTTTCCTTTGGCAATCACCAATTTGTTCACTGTATCTGTAAGTTTTTTTTCATAGCTTCTCTATATAAGTGAGATCATATCATATTTGTCTTTCTTTGTCTGACTTATTTCACAAAGCCTAATGCCCTCCAGGTACATGCATGTATTCATGTTGTCATAAATGACAGGATTCACTTACTTTTTTATTCTATTTTTTAATTAATTAATTTTTTATGGTGACATTGGATAATGAAATCCAATAAGTTTCAGCTGTATACTTTAACAGTAAGGCATATATATATTTACACTGGGTGTTCACCTCCCATAGTAAGATTTCTTTCTGTCACCACATATTTGACTCCCTTTACCCTGTCTACCTCCGCCTCTCCCCATTCCCTACCCTCTGATAACCACTAGTCTATTGTTCATGTCCATGAGTCTCTGTTTGTTTGTCCTGTTCATTTGTTGCTTTTAGGTTTATATCCCACATATAAGTGATATCATATGAT
>NW_006436812.1:9472584-9486893 GCF_000325575.1 Pteropus alecto
GCACTTTCTCCTCGAAACTTCTGTCCACTAATTTTAGCATCTGTGTGGGTCTTGCCTGACAATTATCACTGTGGTGTTTTAATGGTGATTTTTCTATTTCCTTCATTCCTTCTACATTTATTAGTTGGAATTCTTCTGAAAGGGGGAACTATTCTTTCACTTTCAATTATTTATTTATTCAATTATTTCTCTACATGAGTATGAATTCATAGATAATGATGCGGTTGTAATTAAGTGTTATTATTTACTATTATTATTTATTTTATTTCTCAAATTGTTCTAGCTTTGGCCGTTAGGGCCTCCTTCAGGTTGTCACCTGTGCTTGTTTTTTTTTTTTTTTTTTTTTAGGTGACGCAACCCTTGGGTGACCTCACAAATTGCAAGGACCTTGTCAAGTTAAAATTCTTTATTTTTTTTTTATTTTTTATGCCTACAGCACCTGGTCTACTTAGGCAGTCTTCCATCCAAATACTAACCAAGCTCGACTCTGCTTAGCTTCCAAGATCAGGTGATTTCGGGCTTGTTCGGGGTAGCATAGTCGTAGATCTGATTGGTCTATTTTGATTTTCCAGGTCTCCTTGAATCAGTCTAGGAAGATTTATTTTTCTAAGAACTGGACCATTTCTTCTAGGTTATTAAATTTGGTGTTATATTCTTCTTCATGCTATTCTTGTATGATCTTTTGTATTTCTACAGTGTCTGTCGTCATTTCCCCTCTTTCATCCCTGATTTTGTTTATTTGTGTCCTTTCTCTTTTTCCTTTAGTGAGTCTGGCCAGCGGCTTGTCAATTTCATTAACCTTCTCAAAGAACCTGCTTTTTGTTGAATTTTTTCTGTTGTTTTTTGTTTTCAATTTCATTTAAGCTTGCTCTAATTTTGATTATTTCTTTCCCTCTGCTGACTTTAGGCTTCATTTGTTCTTTCTTTTCTAGTTTTTTAAAGATGAAGTGTTAGGTTGTTTATTTGGGCCTGTTCTTGTTTTTGGAGATAGGCCTGTAATGATATGAACTTTCCTCTTATGGCTGCTTTTGCCGTGTCCCAAAAGTTTTGTTGATATGTTGTACTATCATTATCATTTGTTTCTAGGTATCTCTTGACCTCTCTTTTTATTTCTTCTCTGACCCAGTCATTCTTCAGTAGTGTATTATTTAATCTCCATGTATTTGTGGTTCTTCCCACTTCTTTTTACAGTATATCTCCAGTTTCAAAGCATTATGATCTGAGAATATGGTTGGTATGCTTTCAGTCCTCTTATATTTGTTGAGGCTATATCTGTGTTCCAGTATGTGGTCAATTGTTCCAAGTGTACTAGAGCAGAATGTATAAGCAGCTGTTTTGGGATGGAAGGCTCTGTAAATGTCAATTATGTCCCGTTGGACTAAAGTATTCTTTAAGGATGTTATTTCCTTATTGATTTTCTGTTTGGATGATCTGTCCATATCAGATAATGGGGTATTTAGGTCTCCTACTATGATAGTGTTTTGGTCTGTTTCTCCTTTTAGTTCTGTTAGTAATTGCTTTACATGTTTTGGGGCTCCCTGATTGGGAACATAAGTATTAATAAGTGTTATGTCTTCTTGGTGCATGATTCCCTTTATCATTATGAAGTATCCCTCAGTATATTTCCTTATTTTTTTATTTTGAAGTCTAGTTCTTCTGATATTAGTATTGCTACTAGCACTTTTCTCCGAATGCCATTTGCTCAAAATAGTATTTTCCACCGTTTCACTTTAAGTCTATATTTGTCTTTTGAGCTGAGATGTGTCTCCTCGAGGCAACATATAGTTGGGTTCTGTTTTTTGATCCAATCTGCAACTCTGTGCCTTTTTACTGGTGAGTTCAATCTATTAACATTTAGGGTGATTATTGAACTATGAGGTCTTATAGCCATTTTATCTTTTGCTTTCTGGTAGCTCAGTGTTTCCATTGCTTGTTTGTCCTTGTGTTCTGTTTTTTTTTTTTTTATTTTGGTTGGGTTTTGTGAGTTTTCCTTCTGGTCCTTCTTGTTTTATGCTATATATAGTCGTCTATTTTCTTCTGTGTGTGCCTTATCTCCATTCCCCTTTGCAAATTTGGATCTTTGAATCCTCCCCTTTTCTGTCATTGTTGTCTCAATTTGTCCCTATGTGTACTGAATGTTCATTACTATCTTGCTATAGAAAATCTCTTCTTATTGTTTAAGCTTATAATGCCCTATTCTTAGTAAGGGTTGCACTCCTCTGCTTCTATTAGCTTGTTAGTCGCCTTATAAATTATGTATTTTTTTTTGATAATTGTGTTTTAGGTGAACTGACCCCTTTCAGTATTTCTTGTAGGGCAGGCCTCGTAGTGGAGAATTCCCTCAATTTTTGTATGTCTGGAAAGGTCTTAATTTCTCCTTCATATCTAAAGGAGAGCTTAGCTGGATACATTATTCTTGGCTGTAGTCCTTTCATTTAATAGTTTGAATATTTGATTCCACTCCTTCTGGATTGTAAGATTTGTGCTGAGAAATCCAATGATACCGAATGGGTTTTCTTTTATAGGTTATTGTCTCTTTTCCCTGGCTGTCCTGAGAATTCTTTCTTTGTTTGTTAGTCGCCTTATAAATTATGTATTTTTTTTTGATAATTTTGTTTTAGGTGAACTGACCCCTTTCAGTATTTCTTGTAGGGCAGGCCTCGTAGTGGAGAATTCCCTCAATTTTTGTATGTCTGGAAAGGTCTTAATTTCTCCTTCATATCTAAAGGAGAGCTTAGCTGGATACATTATTCTTGGCTGTAGTCCTTTCATTTAATAGTTTGAATATTTGATTCCACTCCTTCTGGATTGTAAGATTTGTGCTGAGAAATCCAATGATACCGAATGGGTTTTCTTTTATAGGTTATTGTCTCTTTTCCCTGGCTGTCCTGAGAATTCTTTCTTTGTCATTGATTTTTGATAATTTTAATACAATATGTCTTGGCGAAGGCCTTTCTGGGTTGAGATAATTGGGTGTTCTGTTGACTTCCTGAATTCTAAGCTCCAGCTTGTTCCTTAGATTTGGGAAATTCTCGGCAACTATTTGTCCGAAAATGCTTTCTAATCCCTGCTCTTTTTCCTCCCCTTTGAGAATGCCCATTATTATTGTTTCCTCTCCTGATGGTGTCAGGGCCGAACGGATATGCGGCTACACCTAGTGTCAGTGTCAGCAGAATTGCTGATTGAGAAGGGAAGTTTCCATGGTGAGAAGCCCAGTTGGAAGAATGCACAAGAGGCAGATTTGAGGCTGAATCAGCAGGCACCAACTTTATTGTGTGGAGCGCACTTCCGTTGGGAAGTGCAGTTCTATTGGGGAGTGCAGTCTATTGCATGGGGTACACAGTCTTGTGCATACTTCTCCTGATCCCTTTTCTTGTGCTCCCCTTCTGCTTTCCCCTTCTCCTCTCCAGGGGACTGCATGGCTCCTCACATAGCAGAGTACAATAGTGGCATTCAGCCACACATGCGTAATACAATAAGCTGAAGTATGTGTACACATTATTTAAATCTGGGGTCCTATTCCTAGCCTTGGGCCTGTATCACAGCTAGACCTTGGATCAGCCGGCCTTGGATAACAGCCAGACCTTGGATCACAGCCAGACCTTAGGCCAGCCAGGCCTGGTGCCCACAGATGGTATCAGCTAGTTCTTGTATTTCTCTTTCATTGTTTTTCATTCTTCGGTTTCTCTCTTCTTTCTTCTGATTTATTTCTAGATTTCTGTCTTCTATATCACTGATCCTTTTCTCCATTTGGTCGACTCTATTTCCCAAGCTTGCTCTTCCATTTTTCGACACTTTCAGTGTGCTCTTCATCTCCTGAAATTTTTATTTGGTTCTTTTTTAGCTTTTCAATCTCCTTGCTAAAGTACTCATTCTGCTGATTTAGTTGTTTTTTCAGTTCCTGAAATTGTTGATATGAATTGTTTTGGATCTCAGATTTTTTTTTTTCAGAAGTACCATCCTGAATTCTCTGTCATTTAAGTTGCATATTTCTATATTTGTAAGCTTCTTTTCTGGAGATTTTTCTCTTTCTTTCTGAGATGCCTTGTCACCTTGGTTGTTCATGGTGTTTAATGGACTATTTCTCTGCCTGGGCATTAACGGAAGTGTATTCTAGAAAGAAGATTTATTATATAAAGATCTCTCTTTAGCCTGTTGTAAAGAAGGTGTTTTTCAGAAAGAAGATTTATTATATAAAGATCTTTTCCAGAAAGATTTATTATATAAAGATCTCTCTTTAGCCTGTTGCAAAGAAGGCGTTTTTCTTTTGGTTTCCAGTAGGTGGGGTCTAAGCCTCTTGGATCTCTGCTTTGTATAAAGTCTGAATAGTGCCTTTTTTTTCTTATAGATATTTAATCATGCTTGCTACCCTCAGTGTCAGTCCCTGTCAGTGTTAGCGACAGTTTCAGAAGTGTTTGCTCAGATTCCTTTGGGGCTCCATGGTGATCAGTCTCAGAGGATATGGGGCAGGTTCCCTCTGGGTTGGGGGATAGGCTTACAGCTCAGCCTCATGTTTTGCAACCCGGCTGGTAATAATCAACTGTTATTTCTCTGCTGTACTTGCTTCTTTGCTGTCCCCACTTCTCTGCTTTCACTCTGATCCTTGGGCACTGCTGCTGGCTGCATGGAGCTCACAGCTCTTCCAGGCAGGGTTGTTCAGGGAACCCACCCCTTCCTCCTGCAGGGAGCTTTGGCTGTGAGAGGCAACTTCTTTGTTTCCTCCAGTCTACTGCCTCAGGCCTGGGGTTCTGACCTGTGGTAGCTCTTATGTGCAGATTCCATGCTCAGACATGCTGGTGTGCAGTTTTCATGTTTTTGTTGTTGTTGTTGTTGAGTTTTAGATATTCAGCTTATCGTTGTCTCAAGGGAAGAGATCTGGGAAGTCTCTCACTCCACTATGTTTCTGACATCACTCACAGGTTGCCTTGTCAATTTGTTGATGATTTCTTTTGTTGTGCACATGTTTTTTAGTTTGATGTAGTTCTCTTGTTTATTTTTGCTTTTGTTGCCTTTGCTTTTGGTGTCAAATCTAAAAAAATCATCACTAAGACTGATGAATGTCAAGGAGCTTACTGCCTATATTTTCTTCTTGGAGTTTTATGATTTCAGGTCTTATGTTTAAATATTTAATCCCTTTTGGATTGATTTTTATGTATGGTGTAGGATAGTAGTCCAGTTTCATTCTTTTGCATATGGCTTTCCAGTTTTCCCAGCACTATTTGTTGAAGGGACTGTCCTTTCCCCATTGTACATTCTTGTCTCCTTTGTTGTAAATTAATTGATCATATTATAAGCTTATTTCTGGGCTCTCTATTCTGTTCCATTGGTTTATGTGCCTGTATTATACTATTTTTCCAATATCATACTATTTTGATTACTATAACTTTGCAATATAATTTGAAGTCAAGAAGTATAATGCCTCTAAATTTGTTCATCTTTCTCAAAATTGCTTTAGTTATTTGGGGTGTTTTGTATTTCCATACAAATTCTAGGATTGTTTGCTTTATTTATGTGAAAAATGCCACTAGAATTTTGATTGGGATTACATTGAAGCTGTAAGTTTCTCAATTCTGTTCTATCCTCTTTCCCAGAATGGTCCCTTGCTGGGTGCTGTGGGGAGCTTTGACTGGGCTGGTGGAGCCTTTCTTCATATGCCAGAGGATAAAATCACCTTCATCAACACAACCAGGGTAGATTCAGACATGAATGATGCTTACTTGGGTAAGTGAAGGGAATAGGAGTACTCTAAGAAGGGGTCAAGATGTGGCATAACTCAACCAGTGTTGATATTGAATCTTTCATAGAATTTTGGGATAGCTTTAAAGAAGACATTTCAAAATTTCATTTAATTATGTTAGCAAAGGGGAATATAGTGTGGGGTCCAGTTACTCCAACCTACCAAACATGGGACTGCCCCTTCTCAAGGGATAGGCCTGCTAGAGGTGTTAGAGTCTGTGAGGAAAAATGTTTCTCTTGGATCACCATCTTTAGGTTATGCTACCGAAGTCATCTTGCGAGGCCAAGTGCAAGCCCTGGTTCTGGGAGCACCTCGATATCAGCATACTGGTCTAGTGATGATGTTCAGACAGAATGCTGGTGCCTGGGAGACCAACACTCTTATCAAGGGCAGCCAGGTGAGTGCAGATCATGTGGATTATGAATGTGCAAATAAAGGCATCCTGGATCCTGAGAGATTCCAGGATTGGCATCACCAGGTGCCATGGGTAGCAGTGCTTTATAAAGGAACCTTTAGAGGGTTTTGAGCTGGAGACTCATAGGATCAGCTTTGCATTTGAGAATGTTGTATCCTCACTTTTCTAACAACAATAAATAACACTTGATTTATGCAGAGCTCTCTATAAGTCTACATGTGTACAGAGCTGGTATTTGACAATACATAACCAGTATAGCCATATTAGTTATTAAAATATTGAAATAATTTTATATCTGTTAATAAGTAGCTGTTTCCCTGAGGTATCCCCTCTCCCTATGCACACTAGCTCCTTCCTCATTACTCTTGAAACTTCCCCAGCAATTACGAGGTCAGGCACCTCAGGGGACCTCTGGGACCTATTTCAGCTAAGTCCCTGATCAATTCTTGAGCAGTCCTAACAGTTCAATACTTTAAATAACATCCCTGCAAAAGCAGTGTGATTGAATCTTATGATGTGTGTGAGGCAACAATCTAGTCAAAATCATCCTTGCAAATTCCTAAAATAAGACTGAACCCATGATATCGTGTCTGTAGTTCTGTGTATATTCTTTTAATTTTCATCTGTGGTTCTCTTTAGCCTGCAATTAATGCATCATATGTGGATGACCAGTTTACTCTAATACCTGAACAAGCTTGTCATAATTCTTTGTCAATAGTCACATTCTCCATATGATCTTTAAAGGTTTTACAAACACATATTGGCTGCTGATGGTGTCAGTGCTTGGAACATATAAGGGATGGGGTGGGGGAGAATGTGTAGGGGAATTCCAGGAAGTCAAGTGTGGATGTGATGCCACTTCTCTGTTTTGTGTGTGTTCCAGGATCATATGGGGAAGATTGGTTGGTAAACTCCCCCACCACACACAGATATTATGCATGCAAATTTCAATCAAGGGTGATAAATAAACTGAGACAATGTGAGTGTTATGAGAGCAAAGGGGAGGGGCACCTACACAAGAGCATTAGGGAAGGCTTCTTGAAGGAAGTGACAGCTAAGGTAGAACTAGAGAAGTGAAGAGTGAGGAAAGAAAAGAGTCAGAGGAATGAAAAAGCATGAGTTTAGAGTGTGTGTATATGGGGGTGGAGGAGTATGGGAGAAAACACTGGAAAGAAAAGTAGGAAACAGATTCATCTTAAATTTATTGACTCCCTCTATTTCTACTGCCATCAGCCTGGTTCAGGCCATCATCATCTTTTCTGTGGACCTACCGGTAGCCCCCTTACTGCTCTCCTAAAATTCCATGCTGCCTTGCTCTAATCCATAGAAGAAGAGTGAACTTTCTAGAGGAAACTGTATCAGTCTTCAATTTAAGACCCTTTGTTGACTACACACCAATATGCAATAACGATTTAAAATTCCTCAACAAAATCCGGTTGACTCTTGAACAATATGAGTTTGAACTGTGTAGATCCACCTTTTTTTCAATAACTATATATGAAAAAATTTTTGGAGATTTCTGACAATTTGGAAAAACTTGCAGATAAACTATAGAGCCTAGAAATATTGAAAAAATTAAGAAAAAGTTAAGTGTGTCATGAACGCATATAATATTATGTATATAACATGTAAAATATGTGTTAATCAACGGTTTATGTTGTCAGTAAGGCTTCAATAGTTAAGTTTTTGAGAGTCAAAAGTTATACATGAATTTCATTTACATGGGGGATTGAAATGTTGTTCAAGGGTCAACTGTATTAGCAAATTGAATCCAGCAATCTATAGAAAGGATAATACTCATGATCAAGTGTGGTTTATCCCAGGAATGCAAGGCTTGTTAACAGTGAACTTTGGGAATATACTAAAAAACACCGGAGATATACTAAAGAACACTCAATTTTATACTTTAAAATGGTGAATTTTATGTTTGTAAATTTTATCTCAATTAGAAAAGCTATTCTGAATAAAACAATCAATGTAGTTCATCATAACAATAGACTAGAAAAGAAAAAACATAGTAATATTAATAGGTACAGAAAAAGAATTTGACAAAATGCAATATCTTTTCATAATATTTAGTTCTCAGCAAACTAAGAACTAAAGGAAACATTCTTAGTTCCTGAGAAACAGTAAATTTATAAAAAAAATCTACAGCTAGCATCATATTTAAAAGTAAAAGAGAACATTTTTCTCCTAAAATTGGAAAGAAGCCAAGAATATCTATTTTCATTGGTTTTATTCCACATTGTACTGGAGATGTGGCCAGTGCAGTAAAGCAAGAAAAAAGGCAGAGAAAGTATATGGAGTAGAAAGGAGAAAATAAGATTGTCTCTATTTGCAGATGACATGATTGTTTGCATGGAAAATCCCAAAGAATCTACAAAAACTACTATACCTAGTAAGTTATTTCAGTAAGTTCTCAGGATACAAGATCAACATATAAAAATCAGTTGTATTTCTATACTAGCAATGAACACTTGGAAATTTAAATTATAAAACCAGTAGTGTTTATAATAACACCAAAGACTGTGAAATACTTAGATGTAAATCTAACAAAATGTGTGCAATATCCGTATGCTGAATACTACAGAACCTAATAAGAGAAATCAAAGACATAAATAAATGAAGAGATATTTTGTATGTGAACCGAAAGACTCAATATTGTTAAGATGTCAGTTCACCCCAAGTTGATCTATAGATTCAACCCAAGTCGATCTATAGATTCAACCCAAGTCCAATCAAAATCTTAGTAGTGTGTTTTGTATAATTGACAAACTGATTCTAAGATTTATGTGGAAAATTATAGAAAGTAGAATTTCCAAAACAGTTTTGAAAAAGAACTTAGATAAATACCATTAAGTATTTAGTGGAGGAGTCATATACTGCCTGATTTCAAGACTTACTATAAAGTTGCAATAATCAAGACACTGTATTGGCAAAAGGATGGAAATGAAGATCAGTGGAACAGAATAAACCTGAAATAGATTGACACATATGTAGTCAGTTGATTTTCTTTTTTTAAATTCATTTTTTAATTACAGATGACGTACAATATTATATTAGTTTCAGGTGTACATCACAGTTATCAGACATTTATCTACCTTACAAAATGATCACCCTGATAAGTCTAGTACCCTTCTAATACCATACATAGTTATTAAAATATTTTTGACCATATTCCTTATGCTGTACTTTACATGTCTGTGACTATTTTTATAACTGGCAATTTGTACTTCTTAATCCCTTTCACCTTTTTTCACTCATCTTCCTGTCTCCTCCTATCAGGCAGCCACCAGTTTGTATCTATGAGTTTGTTTCTGTTTTGTTTGTTCACTTACTTTGTTTTATTAGATTTTACATACAAGTGAAATCATATGGTGTTTGTCTTTCTCTGTATGACTTATTTAACATAGCAGAATATCCTCTAGCTCCATCCATGTTGTTGCGAATGGTAAGATTTCATTCTTTATTTTTATGACTGAGTAACATTGTATATATGTACCACTTCTACTTTATCCATTCACCTATCATGGATGTGTAGGTTGGTTCCATATCTTGGCTATTGTAAATAATGCTGAAATGAACATGCATGTATCTTTTCAAATTAGTGTTTCAGTTTTCTTCAGATAAATTCCCAGAAGTGAAATTGCTGAGTCATATAACAGTTCCTTATGTTTTGTGTATTAACCCCTTCTTGGATATATCATTGGTGAATACTTTTTCCTGTTCTGTAGGTTGTCTTTTCATTTAGCTTATGATTTCCTTTGCTGGGCAAAAACTTTTTAGTTTAATGTAGTCCCATTTGTTTACTTTTTCTTTTGTTTCCCTTGCTTTGAGAGACATATCCAAAAAATATTTTGCCAAGAACAATGTCAAAGAGTTTACTATGTTTTCTTTTAGGGGTTTTATGATATCAGGTCTTAGGTTTAAGTCTTTAATTCATTTTCAGTTTATTTTTATATATGGTGCAAGAAAGTGGTCTATTTTTATTTTTTCTTGCATGTATCTGTCCAGTTTTCCCAATCCCATTCACTGAAGACACTGTCTTTACCTTATTGTATATTCTTGCCTCCTTTGTCATAGATTAATTGACCATTTAGGAATGGGTTTATTTTCTGGGTGTCTATTCTGTTCCATTGATCTATGTGTCTGTTTTTATCTCGATATCACACTGTTTTGATCACTATGGCCTCGTAGTTTATGTAATACCTCCAACTTTGTTCTTTCTCAAGATTGCTTTGGCTATTTGGGGTCTTTTGTGGTTCCATGTACATTTTAGGATTATTTGTTTGAGTTTTGGGAAAAATGCCATTGATATTTTGATAGGTATTACATTGAATCTGTAGATTGTTTTGGGTAGTATGAACATTTTAACAATGTTAGTTCTTCCTATCCATGAGCATAGTCTTCCATTTATTTGTCTCTTCTTCAATTTATTTCTTTAATGTCTTACAGTTTTCCAAGTACAGGTTTTTACCTCCTTTGTTAAATTTATTCCTAGGTACTTTTTTTTTGATGCAATTGTAAATGGATTTTTTTTTTTTACTTTCTCTTTCTGATAGTTCATTATTGGTGTATAAAAATGCAACTGATTTCTGAATATTAATTTTGTATCTTGCTCTTTTCTGAATTTATTTATTAGTTCTAACAGTTTTTTTGTGGAATCTTTTATTTACAGCTTTTTTGAAATATAATAGACAATTAGTTTCTCATATTTACAGTGTAAAATTCAATGAGTTTTTTTCAATTATAGTTGGCATATAATAATTAGTTTCACTTGTACAGTATAGTGATTAGAGATCTATATAACTAACAAAGTGATCATCCCAATAAATCTAGTACCCCTCTGCCCCTTACATATTTATCAAAACATTGCTGACTATTTTTCTTATGCTACACTTTATATCTCCAGGATTATTTGGTGACTATCCATTTGTACTTCTTAATCCCTTTTTCTTTTTTCACTGATCACCCCCCCAAATCCCCTCCCATCTAGTAGCCCTTAAAATATTCTTTGTATCTATGAGTTTGTTTCCATTTTTGTTGTTATTGTTTATTTTGTTCTTTAGATTCCACATGTATGTGAAATCATGTGACAACTGTCTTTTTCTATCTGACTTACTTCATTTAGCATAATACCCTATAGGTCCATCAAGGTAATATCTTTTTCTATCCCCTTACTTTTAGTCTGCATGTGTCTTTTAATCTGAAGTGAGTCTCTTATAGGCAGCATATGCAAGGGTCTTGTTTTCTTACCCATTCAGCCACACTACCTTTTGGTTGGAGTACTTAATTCTTTTCCATTTGAGGTACTTATTGATAGATATGTAGTTATTACCATTCTTTATTCATGTTTTTGATAGTTTTTTTTTTTTGTTTTGTTTTGTTTTGTTTTTTTACTCTTTAAAGAAGTTCCTCCAACATTTCTTGTAATATTGGCTTGGTGATGATGAATTTCTTTAGGGGTGTGTGTGTGTGTGTGTGTGTGTGTGTGTGTGTGTGTGTGTTTGTGTGTGTATGTGTGTGCGGGAAGCTCTTTATCAGTCTTTTGACCTAAATAATAGCTTTGCTGAATAAAGTATTCTTGGTTGTAGATCTTGGGTTTTCATCACTTTAAATATTTTGTGCCAAGCCTTTCTGCTCTGCAAAGTTTCTTTTGAGAAACCAGCTGTCAGTCTTATGGGTGCTCCCTTGTAGGTAACTAATTGCTTTTCTCTTGCTGCTTTTAAGATTCTCTCTTTGTATTTAATGTTTGGCATTTCAATTATGATGTGTCTTGGTGTGGTCCTCTTTGGGTTCATCTTTTTTGGGACACTAAGTTTCCTGGGGTTGTATGTCTATTTCTTTCACCAGGTTAGAAAAGTTTTCTATCATTATTTCTTTATATAAGTTTTCTGCTTCTTGTTCTCTTGCTTCTCCTTCAGGTACCCTATAATGCAGATGTTATTATATTCAATTTTGTCCCATAGGCTCTTTAAATTATTATAATATTCTTGGATTCTTTTTTTTTACTGTTCTGATTGAGTGCCCTCCACTTTCCCATTCTCTATATTGATGATTCGATCCTCCACTTCATTCATTCTGTTGATTCCCTCTAATATACTCTTCATCTCAGATAATGTATTCTTCATTTATGACTGGTTCCTTTTTATAATTTCCATTTCCATTTTTATGTTTTTTATCTCTTTGTTAAAGTTCTCATTGAACTCATCTATACTTCCCCTAAGTTTATTGAACATCTTTATAATCAGTGTTTTGAACTCTGCATCTATTACATTGCTTGACTCCATTTTTCCTGGATCTCTGTTCTGTTCTCTCATATGGTTTCTGCTTCTTTGTTTTCTCATTTTGCCTGCCTTTCTGTGTCTGTTTCTATGTACTAAGCAAAACTCCTAAGTCTCCCGGTCTTATTAATGTGGCTTTGTGTAATAGGTGTTCAGCAGCATAATCTTGAGAGGGGTCTAGCTGCAGGTCAAGTTTAACCCCAGCCTGTGCCCATCCAGGGCCACCCGTTAAGATTCAGCAAGCAATCCACAGATGCTATGCTTATAGTTGCCTCAAGAAACCATACCAGAAACTGAGGTCAGCTGCCACCAGTGTGGGTCTTGGAGTTGACTCAGCAAGGAGCACTGGACTCGTGGAGGATACCACTGGATGTCTCTTAGGTGGGGCCACGAGTTGGGGGAGGTGGAATTTCAGGGAATCCTCTTGGCAGAGCGACCTGTGTTATACAGTTTGATGACGTCTCATCTATACCTGCTTCTGCAGATGCACACTGGGAGTTGGGAGGGCTGAACAGAGAACAATGGATGCCTCCAGCACTTCTGCCTGGGAGAAAGCCTCACCTCCAGCCCTCACTCCAACAACTCAGTGTTCTCCTTTAAGACCCTAGTGCTCCCCGCCGGCACCCAGGCAGCCAACCTGGTGCTGGTGCTCAGAGTAAGAGAGTCTGTCACCTCAAAAGTCTGTTTGTGGACACAGCCCCTTTAAAAGGAATGTCCGCAGATGCTGGCTGCAGCTGTTGTAGCTTCCGTCCCACTCAGCAGCTTGGGACTAAGCAGCCTTGTGTCTCACCCCCTTCTACTCCCTTCCATTGCAGGGTGATTTCTTATTTCTCTCATAGTTCTGGTGCTTCTGTTTATTTAAACCCCAGGCAACTCTGCTTGCTGTTTGCTCCTTATTTTGTTACAACTTTGTCATGGTCACGAGAGAAGTACAAAGCCTCTATCATCTACATCTCCTCCCTACCACCCTGCCCCCAATCTCTTTTGTAGAATCTTTTGTTTCTTTTTCTTGTCTGATTGTTGTGGCTAAGACTTCCAATACTATGTTGAATAAAAATGATGAAAGTGGATGTCCTATCCTATTCCTGATTAAAAAACACTTTCAGCTTTTCACGGTTGAGTTCGATGTTAATTGTAGGTTTGTTATATGTATCTTTTATTATGTTGGGTTAGGTTTCCACTATTTCCTCTTCTCTGAGAGTTTTTTTTCATAAATGGGTGCTATATTTTGGCAAATGATTTATCTACATCTATTGATATGATCGTATGATTTTTATCTTTCATTTTGTTTATGCGTGTATTATATTAATTGATTTGCAGATATTGAACCAAACTTGCATCTCAGGAATAAATCCCACTTGATTGTGGCATATAGTCTTTTTATTTTTTATTTTTAAAAATTTTTTATTAAGTTTATTGGGGTAACATTGGTTAATACAATTATATAACTTTCAGGTGTACATTATCATTTGACATATGTATGTTCTATTGTATGTTCACCACCCAAAATTCAGTTTCCTTCAGCTACCATATATTTGATCCCCTTGATCAACTTCACCCTCCCCCTAAGCCCCTATATTTGACTCCCTTTACCCAGTTTACCTTCTCCCTCCTCCCCCATCCCACTAGTAACCACTACTCTATAGTCCTCTGGTAACCACTAACCTATAGTCCATGTCCATGAATCTCTGTTTGTTTGTCCTGCTCATTTGTTGCTTTTAGGTTTATATCCCACATATAAGTGATATCATGTGATTTTCAACTTTTTCTGTCTGGCTTATTTCACTTAGTATGATTATCTTGAAGTCCATCCATGTTTTGAAAATGGCAGTATTTCATCTCTTCTTATGGATGAATAATGTTAAATTTTTTT
>NW_006436812.1:9488644-9518548 GCF_000325575.1 Pteropus alecto
TTTGTCTAAGTACTGGTCCATTTCTTCTAGGTTATTCAATTTGGTGTTATATACTTTTTCATAGTATTCTTGTATGATCCTTTGTATTTCTGTGGTGTCTGTTGTAATTTCCCCTCTTTCATCCCTGATTTTGTTTATTTGTGTCCTTTTTTTTTTCTTGAGTGAGTCTAGCCAGGGGTTTGTCAATTTTATTAGCCTTCTCAAAGAACCAGCTCTTTGTTGCATTTATTTTTTCTATCTTTTTTGTTTGTTTATTTTCAATTTCATTTATTTCTGCTCTAATTTTGATTATTTCTTTCCTTCTGCTGACTTTAGGCTTCATTTGTTCTTTCTTTTCTAGTTTTTTAAAGATGAAGTGTTAGGTTGTTTATTTGGGCCTGTTCTTGTTTTTGGAGATAGGCCTGTAATGATATGAACTTTCCACTTATGGCTGCTTTTGCCATGTCACAAAAGTTTTGATATGTTGTACTATTATTATCTTTTGTTTCTAGGTATCTCTTGATCTCTCTTTTTATTTCTTCCCTGGCCCAGTTATTCTTCAGTAGCATATTGTTTAATCTCCATGTGTTTGTGGTTCTTCCTGATTTCTTTTGCAGTTAATTTCTAGTTTCAAAGCATTATGATCAGAGAATATGGTTGGTATGCTTTCAGTCCTCTTATATTTGTTGAGGCCATTTCTGTGTCTCAGTGTGTGGTCAGTCCTTGAGAATGTTCCATGTGCACTAGAGAAGAATGTATAAGCAGCTGTTTTTGGATGGAAGGCTCTGTAAATGTCAATTATGTTCCGTTGGTCTAATGTGTCACTTAAGGATGTTATTTCCTTACTGACTTTCTGTTTGGATGATCTGTCCATATCTGACAGTGGGGTATTTATGTCCCTTACTGTGATAGTGTCCTGGTCTATTTTTCCTTTAGTTCTGTTAGTAACTGCTTAACATATTTCGGGGCTCCCTGATTGGGAGCATAGATATTAATAAGTGTTATGTCTTCGTGATACATG
Organism: Pteropus alecto; assembly: GCF_000325575.1. Classification (NCBI taxonomy): domain Eukaryota; kingdom Metazoa; phylum Chordata; class Mammalia; order Chiroptera; family Pteropodidae; genus Pteropus; species Pteropus alecto. Next base: position 9,489,645 of record NW_006436812.1, read on the forward strand.
ATTCTCTTTATCATTATGAAGTGTTCCTCAGTATCTTTCTTTACCTTTTTTATCTTCTGATATTAATACCGCTACTCTCGCTTTTCTCTGAATGCCATTTGCTTGAAATATCATTTTCCACACTTTCACCTTGAGTCTATATTTGTCCTTGGAACTGAGATGTGTCTCTTGAAGGTAGCATATGGTTGGGTTTTGTGTTTTGATCCAGTCTGCAACTCTGTGCCTTTTTATTGGTGAGTTCTGTCCATTTACATTTAGGGTGATTATTAGACTATGAGGTCTTCTTATAGCCATTATATCTTTTGCTTCCTGGTAGCTCAGTTTCCTCCATTGTTTCCTTGTCCTTGTGCTTCTGTTTTCTTTATTTTGATCGAGTTTGGGTTTTCCCTTGGTTTATACCCTTGGTTTATATTATATACAATGGTTCTGAATCTTTGTTGTGTGGTTACCATTATGAATATGTAAAGAATAGTTATATATGTACAGTCATCCATTTTCTTCTGTGCGTGCCTTATCTCCCTTCCCCTTTGCAAATTTGGATCTTCAAATCCTCCTCTTTTTGGTCATTGTTATCTCAATTTGTCCCTGTGTATGCTGAATGTTCATTATTATCTTGCTATAGCAATTCTCTTATTATTTAAGCTTATAATGCCTTATTCTTAGTAAGGATTGCGCTCTTCTGCTTCTATTTGCCTGATAGTCTCTTCACTCCGAATTATGTATTTTGTTGTTGTTATTTTGTTTTAGGTGAGCCAATCCCTTTCAGTATTTCCTGTAGTGCAGGCCTCATAGTGGAGAATTCCCTCAATTTTTGTATGTCTGGAAAGGTCTTAATTTCTCCTTCATATCTAAAGGAGAGCTTAGCTGGATACATTATTCTAGACTGGTAGTTCCTTTCACTTAATAGTTTAAATATTTGATTCCACTCCTTTCTGGCTTGTAAGGTCTGCACTGAGAAGTCTGAGGATAATCTAATGGGTTTTCCTTTATAAGTTACCATTTTCTTCTCTCTGGCTTCCCTGAGAATTCTGTCTTTGTCTTTGATTTTTGATAATTTTAATACAATGTGTCTTGGTGAAGGCCTTTTTGGGTTGAGATAATTGGGTATTCTGTTGACTTCTTGAATTCCAAGCTCCAGCTCGTTTCTTAGATATGGGAAATTCTCATCCATTATCTGTCTGAAAATGCTTTCTAGTCCCTGCTCCTTTTCTTTGCCTTCGATAATGGCCATTATTCTTATGTTTCCTCTCTTGATGGTATCAGCTAGTCCTTGAATTTCTGTTTCATTATTTTTTATTATTTGGTTTCTCTCTTTCTCCTTCTGATTTATTTCTAGATTTCTGTCTTCGATATCACTGATCCTTTCCTCCATTTGGTCGACTCTATTTCCCAAGCTTGCTATTTCATTTTTCAACGCTTGCAGTGTGTTCTTCATCTCCAGAAGTTCTATTTGGTTCTTTTTGAGGGTTTCAATCTCCTTGCTCTGCTCCTCTAGTATTTTTCATTCCCTGAAATTGTTGATTTGAGTTGTTTTGGATCTCACTGAGTTTTTTCAGAAGTACCATCCTGAATTTTCTGTCATTTAAGTTGCATATTTTTATGTCTGTAAGCCTATTTTATGGAGATTTTCCTCTTTCTTTCTGAGATGCCTTGTCATCTTGGGTTTTCATGGTGCTTAATGGAAGTGTATTCTGCTGGTTTTCCAGAACGAATATATTATATAAAGGTCTCTCTTTATCCTGTTGCAAAGAAGGCTCTTCTCTTTTGGTTTCCAGTAGGTGGTGTCCAAGCTTCTTGGATACCTGCTTTATATAAAGTCTTAATAACGCTTTTTAAATTTTCTTGTAGATATTTATTCATGCCCGCTATGCTCAGTTTCAGTCTCTGTCAGTGTCAGCAACAGTATCAGCAGCATTTGCTCAGATTCTCCTGGGGCTCAGTGGTGTTTGGTCTCGGAGGAAATGGAGGGAGGGGCCCTTTGGGTTGGAGGTTGGGGGCTGTGGCTCAGCCTGTTTTTCAACCGCGGCTGGCAAATATCAGCTATTGTTCCTCTGCGGTCCCACTTCGCTTCTCTGCTTTCTGTGCTGATGACTGGACCTTGCAGCCAGCTGCTTATGGGGAGCTCACAGCTATCCCAGGAAGGAATGTTCAGGGAACTCACCAAATGAACTTGCCATTCCTTCTCCCCTTCCCCTCCTCCTTCAGGGAGCTCCTGTGGCTGCAAGAGGCAGCTTCTTTATTACTCCCAGTCCACTGCCCGACACCCCGGGTTCTGAACTGTGGTAGCTCTTATGTGCATGCTCAGAGGTGCTGGTGTGTAGTTTGGGTGTTTTTTGTTGAGTTTTAGATGTTCAGCTTATTGTTGTTTCAAGGGGAGTGATCACTCAGCCATGTTTTTAACAGATTCCTCCTGTATGATCTTTTTAATGTATTGCTGGATTCAGTTTGCTAATATTTTGTTGAGGAATTTTGCATCTATATTCATCAGGGATATTGGTCTATAATTTTCTTTTTTTGGGTAATATCTTTATCTGGTTTTGGAATCAGGATAATGCTGGTCTTGTAAAATGAGTTTGGGAGCCTTTCCTCCTCTTCAAGTAATTGGAACAGTTTGAGAATGATACCTATTAATTCTTTGAACATTTAATAATTTTTTTGTAGTATTTTCCTATAATCTTTTGTATTTCTGTATTGTCAGTGGTCACTTCTCTTTCATTTCTCATTTAAAAAATTTTTATTATTAGTTTCAAGTATATAGTGGCTAGACATTTATGTAGTTTATGATACAAGCCCCTCGATTATTCTATCATCCCTCTGGCTCTACACATACACATAGTCATTACTTTACTGCTGACTACATTCCCTAAGCCATGATCTCCATCCCCATGATCATCTATCAACTACTAATTTGTTTTTAACTCTTCCCCATTTTCTCTTAGCCCCTCAACTCCCTTCTCTTCTGGCCATCATTAGATTGTCCTCTATATTTGCGAGTCTGTTTTTGATTAATTTGTTCTTTTTGTTTCTTAGATCCACATATAAGTGAAATTATATTGTATTTATCTTTCTCTGTTTGACTTATTTCACTCAGCATAATAACCTCTAGGTTCATCGATGTCATTGCAAATGGTAGGGTTTCATTTTTTTATGGCTGGGTAATATTCCATTGTATATATGAACCATAACTTCTTTTTTTATGCCTACTTTCTTTTTCTCAATATAATAATTTTGAAGTTCATTTATGTTGTTACCATGTGTGGTAGTACTTAATACAATTCCACAACTAATTACTATTCTACTATGTGGTTATACTGATGTTTATCCATTATACTGTTGATAAACATTTGTTTTCAGTTTGGGGTTTTTATTAATGTTATTTAAAATTTTATTTTATTAGTTTCAAGTATAGAGTACATTGGTTAGACATTTATATAGTTTATGAAATGATCTCCCTGAATACTCTTTCTTTCTTCTGGCTCTACACCATGACTTCTTTATCCAATCATCTGTTGATAGGTGTTTAGGTTCCTTCCACATCTTGGCTATTGTGAAGAGTGCTGCCATGAACATAGGGATGCATAGATCTTTACAAGTTATTGTTTTGGTTTTCTTTTGATAAATACCCAGAAGTTCAATTGCTAGGTCAAAAGGTATATCCATATTAATTTTTTGATAACCTCCAGACTGTTTTCCATAGTGGCTGCACCAATTTACAATCCCACTGACAGAGTATGAGGGTTCCCTTTTCTTCACATCTTTGCCAGTACTTGTTGTTTTTTTGATTTATTGATGATTGTCATTCTGACAAAGGAAACCATCAACAAAATAAAAAGACAACCTACTGAATGGGAGAAGATATTCGCTTATGACACATCTGATAAGGAGCTAATATCCAAAATTTATAAAGAACTCATACAACTCAACAACAACAACAACAACAAACAACAAACAACCAATCCAATTAAAAAATAAGCAGAAGACCTGAATATATATTTCACCAAAGAAGAAATACAGATGGCCAATAGACATATGAAAAGATGCTCAAGCCACTAATCATCAGAGAAATGAAATTAAACCCACAATAGGTATCACCTCACACTTGTCAGAATGGCTATCATTTCTGATTTTATTTATTCGGGTCTTCTCTTTTTTTTTTTTTTGATGAATCTGGTTAAAGTTTATCAATTTTATTTATCCTTCAAAGAATCAGCTCTTGGTTTCATTGATCTTTTCTATTTTTTAAAAATCTATTTCATTTATTTCCACTCTGGTCTTTAGTATTTCCTTTTTCCTACTCTCTTTAAGCTTTATTTCTTCTTCTATTTTTAGTTCCTTCCAATATAAGGTATGATTTTTTATTTGAGATTTTTTGTTTGTTTGTTTCTTGAGGTAGGCCTGTGTTGCTATCAATTTCTTTTTTAGAAATGTTTTGGCTGTGTTCCATAGGTTTTGTGTCATTGTATTTTCATTTTAATTTGTTTCAAGGTGTTTTTGATTTTGTCCTTGATCTTGTTGTTGACCCATTCATTATTTAGTGGCATGTTATTTAGTCTCCATGCGTTTGTGTGTTTTTGTTTTCTTCTTATAGATATGTAGTTTCATACAATTGTGATTGGAGAAGATGGTTGATATGATTTCAGTCTTCTTAAATTCTTTGAGTCTTGGTTTTTGGCCTAACATGTAACCTATCCTGAAAATGTTCCATGTGCACTAGAAAATAATGTATTTTCTGCTACTTTGGGTGAAATGCTTTAAAAATATGAATTAAATCTGTCTGGTCTAATGTGTTATTTAAGGCTGCTGTTTCCTTGTTGATTTTCTCCCTGGATGATCTATTTCTTGATGTCAATGGGATGTTAAAGTCCCCTACAATTACTGTATTACTGTCAATCTCTATCTTTATGTCCATCAATATTTGCTTTATATATTTAAGTGCTCAGATATTGGGTGCCTAGGTATTTATGAGAGTTATATCCTCTTGTTGGATTGATCCCTTTATCATTAAGAAATGCCCTTCTTTGTTTTTTTGTTACGGCCTTTGTTTTAAAGTATATTTTGTTTGATATAAGTATTGCTCCCTCAATTTTTTTTTCATTTCCATTTCATGATGTTTTGTTTTCCATTCCTTTACTTTCAGTCTGTGTGTTTTTCGATCTGAAGTGGGTCTTGTAGGCAGCATATGTATAAGTCTTTTTCTTAAAAAAATTATTCAGCCACCCTATGTCTTTTGATGGGAACATTTAGTCTATTTGCATTTTAAATAATTATAGATAGTTATGTAATTATTGCCATTTTATTTATGTCCTCCCTTCTTCTTCTTAAAAAAGTCCCTTTAATATTTATTGTAATACTGGTTTAGTGGTGATGAGCTCTTTTAGCTTTTTCTTGCATGGGAAGCTCTTTAGCTCTCCTTCAATTCTAGATGATAGTCTTGCTCCATAGAGTAATCTTGGTTTTAGGTCTTTGTCTTGGATCATTTTGAGTACTTTGTGCTATTCCCTTCTAGCCTGCAAAATTTCTGTTGAGAAATCAGCTGATAATCTTATGGGGGCTCCTTTGAATGTAACTAACTGCTTTTTTCTTGCTACTTTTAAGGTTCCCTCTTTGTCTTTAACCTTTGACATTTCAGTTATGATATGTCTTGGGGTGGGCCTTTTTGAGTTCATTTTGTTTGGAACTCTGAACTTTCTGGACTTGTATGTTCATTTCCTTTACCAAGTTGAGGAAGTTTTTAGTTATTTATTCAAGTAGGTTTTCAATCCCTTGCTCTGTCTCTTCTTCCTCTGGTATCCCTATGATGTGAATGTTGGCATGCTTGACTCTGGCCCAGAGGTCCCTTAAAATATCCTCATTTTTAAAGTCCTTTTTCCTTTCTACTGTTCTGATTGGGTGTTTTCTGCTACCATATCTTCCAGGTTGCTGATTTGATCTTCTGCTTCATCTAATCTGCTGTTGATTTCCTCTAATGTATTCTTCATTTTAATTGTTGTATTATTCATTTCTTTTTTTTAAAAAAAATTTTTAATTAAGTTTATTGGCGTAACATTGGTTAATACAATTATATATTTTTCAGGTGGTATTATTCATTTCTGACTGGTTCTTTTATATGGTTTCTGTGTCTTATTTTATGTTTACTATCTCTTTGTTGAAGTTCTCCCCTAAGTTTATTAAGCATACTTATAACCAGTGTTCTGAATTCTTTATCTGGTAGATTGCTTATCTTATTTTGTTTAGTTCTTTTTGTGGAGCTGTGTCCTGTTTTTTCATTTGGGACATTTTTGTTTTTCTTCTCAATTTGGCTGACTCCCTGTGTTCGTCAATATGTATTATGTATATTTGATATGTCTCATCGTCTTGAGATAATGGCTTTATGTAGAAGGTGTCCTATGGGGTCCAGTGGCACTGTCTCCCTGGTTATCTGAGCTGGATGCTCCAAGGATGTCCCCTGTGTGGTTATTTGTGTCCTCATCTTGTAGGTGAGCCTCAATTGGCACATCATTGGGTGGGGTTGTCTCTCAGGATAACTGGCTGTGAGGGCTGGCTGTTGTGTGGGAGCTCATCCCACAGAGTGGGAGTCACTTTAGCAGGGCTCTGGTGCCAACTGAGTTCACCTTTTGGATATGTCATTTGTGGAGTTGGTTGGGTGGTGCTCTGGTATGTTCTGAAGCTGGCCACTGGGTGTAGTGGTTTTGGAGCCTCTTGTCATGGACTCTGGTGCAGGCCAAGATCAGCCGTCACTTGTGCTTGGCTTGGGGCCACCTCGTAGGATCCAAAAAGTGATATATGTTTGGTTGCTGCTTGTGATGGGCTTGGAATTGCTTGTGAGAGGCTATGCTGTGAACTAAGACTGGCTGCCACTTGTGTCAGAATGGGGACCCTTCGATGGGTACTATAATGCAAGCTGAGGCCAGCCACCACTTGTGTTGGGCTTGTAGCTGCTTAGTTGAAACTGTGTTCCAAGCCAAGACTTGCTGTCACTTATGCCAGGCTTGGCCACCTGATGGGTGTTACAATGCAAGTTAGGACTGGTTGCTGCTTATGTGAGGTTTGGGGCCACTTAGCAAAAGGTATAAGGCATGCTGAGGCTGCCACGGCTCATTTGGAGTTTGTGGACCTTTGAGAGATTTTAGGAAAGTCTACAGCATGAGCCAAAGCTGGCCACTTGTGTAGAGGAACTGCTGAAAGAGACTTGGGCTATGTAGGAGAGATGGGTGGGGTCGATTCTCAGAGAGTCACCAGAGCGCAGGGAATGGTGTTAGCCAGGTTAGTGGGGAGCTCAGATCTGGTGCCCACCTACGCTGGGCCTGTGGGCTTGGAGGAACAATGGTGGCTGCCAGCACTTCCATCCCTGGAGAGAGTTGCTTTAACCCTGCCCCTCCAGTCCTCACCCTGAAGTTAGTCAATTAGTTCCTCCCAGTATGCCCCTAACACTTTTCAAGCTGCTGTTCCTGTGCTGGAGGTTAAGAGTGAGTGAGTTTGATAGTGAGTGAGTCTGTGTGTGGGCCTTTTAAGAGCAGCACATTGGTCTTCAGCAGCCCTTTGTATTTCTCCAATGCAATTCCCTCTGGTTTTTATAGCCAGGTGTTATGGAGACTCTTCTTTCTGGCACCGGTGCCCGGGTTGTGGAGCCTGATGTGAGGCTGGACCCCTAATTCCTCAGGGGGAACCTCCATAGCTGAGATATCCCTCCCAATTCTTAATTACCACACCGTTGATATGGGACCTGCCCATTTCACATCTCTGCCCCTCCTACCAGTCTTGATGTGGCTTCTTCTTTATATCCTTAGTTATATAGGACTTCTGTTCAGCTAGTCTTCAGGCGGTTCCCAATGATGGTTGTTCTGTAATTTAGCTGTAATTTTGATGTGATCATTAGAAGAGATGAACAGAGTTTACCTTTTCTACCATCCTGACCAGAAGCCTCTAGTCAATTGATTTTCAATAAAGGCACGATGACAATTCAATGGAGAGCTCTATGGTGCTGGAACAATTGGACATGCATAATAAAAAACAAAAGAAAATGAAAACCTCTACCCATATCTCATATCATATTAAGATTAATTCTAAATGGATCATAGAGCTAAATGTAAAATCTGAAACTATAATACTTGTGGAAGGAAACATAGGAGGAAATCTTTGTGACCTTGTGTTAAACAAAGAATTCTTAGATATGCTATAAATGTAGTCCATAAAGGAAAAATTGATAAATAAAAATTCATTGAAATAAAAAGTTTTTGCTCTGTGAAAGACACTATTAAGAGAATGAACAGATAAGCTAAAGAGACTGGGAGAAAATATTTGTAAGTCTTCCTTCTTTTTTTATTACATATTTGACAAAGGACTTAAATTCAGAATATATGATAAAGATCTCTTGAAATTCAACAACAAGAAACAGTTAAAAAATAAGCAAAATATTTGAACAGACACTTCACCAAAGAAGGTGTATAGATGGCAAAGAAGCAAATGAAAATAGGTTCCATGCTAATAATCATCAAGGAAATACAATTAAAATCATAATTAGATGCTACTGCACATGTATTAGAAATAAATTGACAATATCAAGTACTGGCAAGGATGTTTATCAATGAAAACTCTCATACATTGCTGTCAGAATGAAAAATGGCATGCCTACTTTGGAAAACAATTTGTCAGTATCTTATAAAGTTCAACATACAGTTACCATAACAGCAATACCTCTCCTAGATATTTACTATTTACCTAGGAGAAATAAGTATAGATATTCACATGAAAACCTGTATATGAAAGTTTCTAGTGGCTCTACTCATAATTGCCCAAAACTGGAAACAACCCAAGTGTCACTCAGCTGGGGAATGGATAAAAAAACTGTGGTGTATACAATGGAATATGCACTAGAAATAACAAGAAATGGAATACTGATACATGCAACACCATGGATGAATATAAATGTTATTCTAGCTGAAAGAAGCCAGACCTGAAAGGCTATATACTATATAATTCCATTTATATAACATTTTGGAAAAGGCAAAACTATAGGGACAGAAAAGAGATGAGTAGTTGCCAAGGACTGGTGATTGAGAGAAGAGGTTGATTCTAGTGAGGCATGATAAAACTGTTCTGTATCTTGACTATGGTGATGGTTACATGACTAGTGTTTTGTCAAAACTCATGAAACTACACCAAGAAGGCTGGATTTTATTGTAAGTAAATTATATCCTGATAAACCTGACCTAAAAACAAAAAAAAATTCTACTGACTTTAGATTGATGCTTAAGTGTCTTTGTTGAGCTGTCATTAAGGCCTCCCTCAGTGCTGTCTGGGGCAGGAGTCATGTCTTGATATCCCCTGAATTTTTTCTTTCCTAGAACTTGCCCTAATTTGAAATTGCTATCTTTATCTGTTACTATTATCTCAGCTCTACCATGCTACACTGAGAGCCCTGGAAAGGCTCTGTGTCTCCACTACGTAGCCTCATGCTCAGCAAATAACAAACCCTTGTTTGTTGAATAAATGAATGAACGAATGACTAAATGGATGAATCCTATGGGTGAAGTCTACATACTGACATTGAACCTACTTTTTTTTTTTAACATATTTTAAAAATTCTTTTAAAAGGTAAACATTATTTTTCAATACCACACAAAAGTATTCCTGCAGCAATATTTATTTTTAATACAAGCCAGTTGATTCCTTATTAGCCGGACTGCCAACTCTGATTTTTCACTCTCCTAAAGACTTCCAATGTATTGAGAAGATATCCTGTCTGCTCTTGTAAGCTTTTCTGTCTGTGTTTTCCAATCCAAGTTCTTTGCTATCTTAATCTCCCTGAAACACCATTTGAAGTAAATCCTTACCCACTGCTCACCAAATCTATAACATGCTTCTCTCTCCGGCAGCACATCCAAATGAGAATTTATCATGAATTATATAGAGGATCACATCTGCTCCAAGGGCTTTCCCCAGAAGGCATGATTTTTTTCATAGTGGAATCGCCCCCCGCGCCCCCTGACCCCTTCCCGCTCTGCTTTAGGTGGGAAGTGGTATGCGATCCTGGCCTTGTCTCTTTCAGATCGGCTCCTACTTCGGGGCCTCGCTCTGCTCTGTGGACGTGAATAGAGATGGTAGTTCCGACCTGGTCCTCATCGGGGCCCCCCATTACTATGAGCTGACTCGCGGGGGCCAGGTGTCTGTGTGCCCCTTGCCCCGGGGGGTGAGTGGCTGATGGGACCTGGGCTGGGTGGGGCCTGGGTGTGGGGTGGAGAAGTTGCCAGGGTTGGGGGCTGGCACTGTTTTTGTTTAGCAGAGGTCTAGGTGGCAGTGTAACGCTGTTCTCCGTGGGGAGCAAGGCCATCCCTGGAGTCGCTTTGGGGCAGCCCTGACAGTGCTGGGGGATGTAAATGGAGACAAGCTGATGGACGTGGCCATCGGGGCCCCAGGAGAGCAGGAGAACCGGGGTGCTGTCTACCTATTTCATGGAACCTCAGAACTGGGCATCAGCCTCTCCCACAGCCAGGTGAGGCCCTATCACTGTCCCTATCATGACAGTAGCCTCTTTGCTGATCTGTTGCTTGCTAATTCAGGTTTCTCACAGCTGCCAGATTAGTTCTTCCATTACTCCTTTTCAGAATTTTAAAAATATAACACACTTCACAGAAACCTCAAAGACTCCTCAATTCTAAATTCTTACCACAACTAAAGAAGGTCTTAGGGGCACCAACACCCACACTGTACCGATAAGATTAAGGCTTAGAGGTAGAAATGAGAAGCTGGAAGTGTTGGGATGTGGGCATTCCTTTTTTCCGAATCTCAGTCTAGTAGGGTAACCAAAAGTCATGGTTTGCCTAGGTCTATCCCAGTTTTAGCACTGAATATCTCCCATCAGAGGAAACCCTACCAGAACTGCATGCATCATGGGGCTTGTGACTTGTGCAGACAGACAGGGCCCCTCTCGGGGAATTAAGAACATTTTCAAATTTATAAGCAAAGTTAAAAGAACTGTACTGTAAACACCTATATATTTACAACCTAGAATCTACAATTAACATTTTACTAGATTTACTTGATCACATAGTCATTCTTCCTCTACAGTCCATCTTATTTAATTAAGGAATTCAAAGTAAGTTGCAATATTAGTCTACTTCACCTATAAATACTTCAGCATGTATATCATTAACTAATATTTGCTTACTGTTAGTTTTAAGATAAAATTTATAAATAAGACATGCACAAATTTTTAGCCATTCAATGACTTTTGACAAATGCATATACCTGTGTAACCAACCCTCCTAACAAAATACAAAACATCATCACTCCAGAAAGTTCCCTCCTGCCTTTTCCCAGTCAATTTCTGAACCCACTCCATCCCAGAGGAAACTGCAGTTCTGATTATTTTTCACCACAGATTAGTTTTACCCATTCTAGAACTTTATATAAAAGGAATAGTACGCTATATTGCCCCCAGTATATTTTTTTACAGGCTCTTAAGTTGTCATCAGGGCTAAGAACCACTGCCTTACCCACTTCTTTCTGTATCATGGCACCTCTTTCCATAATTGTGTGAATATTCTAATTATGCCTCTTTTCATTTGGTGCCTTTTGCTTCTCTGTGTGAATGGGGTTTGAAGGCTCTGATTTTACTTAACTTTTATTACAAAAGCTTTACATGCCTGTACAAATTTATAAATCTAAAGTAAACAGTGATACAGTAAAGTCTCTGGATACAAAATCAACGTTCAAAAATTCATAGCGTTCCTATACTCTAATAATGAAGCATCAGAAACAAAGTGGAAAAAATCTTTCCTTTTGCAATTGCAACAAAAGAATAAAATACTTAGGAATAAATCTAATAAAACAAATAAAGGGCTTATATAATGAAAACTATAAGACTCTATTAAAAGAAATCGAAGAAGATACAAAGAAATGGAAAGAATTGGAAGAATTAACATAGTTAAAATGACCATGTTACCTAAAGCATTATGCAGATTTAATGCAGTCTCCATCAAAATCTCATCAGTGTTTTTTAAAGAAATAGAACAAAAAATCATCAGATTCGTATAGAAGCACAAAAGACCCCCAATTGCTAAAGCCATCCTGAGAAAAAAGAATGAGGCTGGAGGCATCACTCTGCCTGACTTTAAATTATACTACAAAGTGACACTAAATCAAAACGACATGGTACTGACAGCAAAACAGACACACGAACACACACAGTGGAACAGAATCGAGAGTCCAGAAGTAAACCCATATTTATATGGGCAAATAATTTTTGACAAAGAAGCCAAAAACATTCAGTGGAGAAAGGAAAGCCTGTTCAATAAATGATGCTGGGAAAACTAGAAAACCACCTGCAAAAGAATGAAACTAGACTGTTGTCTATAACCATACATCAAAATTAACTCAAAATGGATTAAGGACCTGAATATAAGACCTGAAACAATAAAGTGCATAGATGAAAACTTAATAACTAAACTCAAGGACCTTAGACTTAAAGAGGATTTTATGAATTTGACCTCAAAGGCAAGGGGAGTAAAAGCAAAAGTAAATGAATGAGACTACATCAAACTAAAAAGCTTTTGCTCAGCAAAAGAAATCATCAATAAGGTAAAGAGAGAACCATCTGAATGGGAAAATATATTTGCAAGCAACACCTCCAATAAGGGCCTAATATCCAAAATATATGAAGAACTCATAAAACTCAATAACAAAAACAAACGATCCAATCAAAAATGGGCAGAAGACCTGAACAGACACTTCTCCCTAGAGGACATACAAATGGCAAACATACAAAAAGATGTTCAACATTGCTAGCTATTAGGGAAATGCAAATCAAAACCACAGTTAAGATACCATCTCACACTTATTAGAATAGTTATGATCAATAGGACAAGTAATAACAAACGTTGGAGAGGATGCGGAGAAAAAGGAACCCTCATGCACTGCTGGTGGGACTGCAAATTGGTACAGCCACTATGGGAAACAGTATGGAGATTCCTCAAAAAACTAAGAATTGATCTACCATATGATCCAGTAATCCCTCTACTGGGTATTTACCCTAAAGACTTGAAAACTCATATCCAAAAAGATATTTGCACACCGATGTTCATAGCAGCACTATTCACAGTGACCAGGACATGGAAGCAACCGAAGTGTCCTATGATAGATGTTTGGCTAAAGAAGCTGTGGCACATATATACAATAGAATATTACTCAGCCATAAGAAGAGATGAAATACTGCCATTGCGACAACATGGATGGACCTCGGGATAATCATGCTAAGCGAAATAAGCCAGACAGAAAAAGTTGAAAGTTACATGCTATCACTTATATGTGGGATATAAACCTAAAAGCAACAAATGAGCAGGACAAACAAACAGAGACTCATGGACATGGACTATAGACTAGTGGTTAGCAGAAGTCTATAGAGTAGTGATTACTGGTGGGGGGAAGAAGGGGGAGGTAGACTGGGTAAAGGGAGTCAAACATAGGGTTTAAGGAGAGGATGAAGTGGATAAAGGGGATCAAATATATGGTAGCTGAAGGAAACTGGACTTTGGGTGGTAATCACATAATAGAATATACAGATGTCAAATTATAATGTGCACCTGAAAATTATATAATTGTATTAACCAATGTTACCCCCAATAAACTTAATAAAAAAAGAAATAAAGTAAACAGTGATACCCCTACTCTCTTCCCTTTATCTGCACCATAACTCAACCCACAAAGAAAAACAAGGGTTAGGGGAGGGTACTTTATGTGTCCACATACATGCATGCACACACACATGCACATATGCACACATCCCCCACAGACTTTGAAGTTAAAACCAAATGCAAAAAGGATCATGCTATCCTATTGTTCTACTGTTTGCATTTTTTACTTGCTTTTTTTCCCTGTGATTAGGGTAGGGGGTGCTCCATTTTGGACAAGCAAACCTGCTATGGCTCTCTCAACTATTACATTATACATAATTTGAAAACAAAACTTCCTCTCAACAGAATACAATAAATTTTTCTCAAAAAAATTGAGGTATAATGTGTGTACACACAAAATTTAATTGATGAATTTTCATATTATCTGTGAACCTGAGTATGCACTACCTAAATTAAGATATAGCAAATTTTCAGCATCCCATGCTTCCTTTCAGTTGACAAATCATTTTTAAAATTGTGGCATAACAAAGAAACAAAGAAAGGCATTATATAATGATAATGGAATTGATAAATCAAGAGGACATAACCCTTGTAAACATATTCTCATCCAACATAGGAGCACCTACATACATAAAGCATTATTGACTGACATAAAAGGAGAGGTAAACAGTAATACACTCATAGTACTAGAATTTAACACCCTATTGACACCAATGGACAGATCTTCCAGGCAAAGAATCAACAAGGAAACAATGGGCCTAAAAGACACACTAGACTAGATGGATTTAATGGATATTTTCAGAACATCCTACCCCAAAGCAGCAAAATACACATGCTTCTCAAAAAGCGCACATGGAACATTTTCTAGGAAAGATCTTATGTTAGAACACAAAACAAGTCTCAATAAATTTAAGAAGACTGAAATCATATCAACCATCTTCTCCAATCGCAATGGTAGGAAATTAGAAATAAACTACAAGAAAAAACTGGAAAATACACAAACACATGGAGGCTAAATAACATGCTACTAAACAATGAATGGGTTGTCAATGAGATCAGGGAAGAAATCAAAAGATACCTAGAGACAAATGAAAACACAACTCAAAATCTATGGGACACAGCGAAAGCACTCCTAAGAGGAAAAGTCATAGCAATATAGGCCTACCTCAAGAAATAAAATTGTAGTTAAACACACATGACAGAAAATTTTAACCTTTTTAAAGTGTACAGTTCAGTGGCATTAAGTACATGATAAAAATTCTTTAACCTTTTCTTTTTAAATTATGTGTTACTCTTTCAGTGTTATTCTTGCACATATATTAGAGACTCAAAGTTCTTAAAGGTTTATTATGAAGAATAACGATTTCCATACCTATATTGTTATTTTCTTTTATTTCTCCCTCTCTTGAAGAAACTACTTTTAGTTCTTTAGATAATTCTCTATACTTCCCAATGGCATCATTATCTTCCTGGTGTCTTGATGTTTGTTTTAGCTTTGACTTCCCTCTATGGGAGGTGAGGACTGAGCTCCTTTAGACTCCTGTTGCCACATATTCAAATGGCTTCTACTCCTTCTCTCACTCTTTATATTTATATGATGATTTTGGTAAGATGAATATTTCGTGTTTGCATTATCCTAACTATGTAAATGAGATTCAGTTGAATAAAGTAGTATATGATGTAACTTCTTTCCTGTAAAACTATTTGTTTTCCTTCAAAAACTAGGTAATTAATGGAAACTTTGGGTGTCATCTCAAGACTGTGATCTGAAGCTGAATAGTTGCTGTAATTCCTTGAGAAGTTGTGGGATTTGAATGGGGCTTAGACAATCTCTCTTTGGGTCACCCGGGGCAACTGTTACACATTTCCTTATTCTTTCCCACTCTTTCTCTCCTCCTCTTTTCTACCCTCAGCGGATTGCAGGCTCCCAGCTCTCCTCTAGGCTCCAGTATTTTGGACAGTCACTGAGTGGGGGCCAGGACCTCACAATGGATGGACTGGTGGATCTGGCTGTGGGGGCCCAGGGGCATGTACTGCTGCTCAGGTGAGAACTTCTTTCAGAGCACACCAGGTGTCTTCCCTCTAAGGAGCAGCTTTGCTGTCTTAAGGCTCCTGATGGCCCTTTGGTGTCACTACAGGTCCCAGCCTGTGCTGAAAGTTGAGGTGACCATGGAGTTCACACCCAGGGAATTGGCAAGGAATGTGTTTGAGTGTCGTGAACATGTGATGAAAGACCAGACTGCTGGGGAGGTCAGAGTCTGCCTCCGTGTTCACAAGAGCACACGGGACCGGCTGAGAGAAGGTGAGGATGGGGAATAAGTCTCAACAGGTTAAATGATGGGTGGCCTAGCCTTTTCAGCCTTCTTGGCAGTCCAAAGCAAAGTCCTCATAGCCTCTGACAGCCTTCTTGCTCTGACAGCATTCCCTTGTTGGGTGGGGAGGCCCAGCAAACCCCATCAAAGAAGTGATCATGTGGTACTCCCTTACTCTCTCAGTTTTCCAGATAAACAAGGTCCCCATACCTGTGAATTAACTGAGATCTTTTTTTTTAACTGAGAGATAACTCATTCAAAAGGGAGGTTGTGTTGATAAAGCTAAACACAAATTCACAAAGTGTTCAGGCATGCATTTTATCACAACTAACTTGACTTCTTCCCTTGTTTCTACTTTTAAAGAGTGGCATTGTGCTTGGAGTGGGGGAATAGTAGTCGTGGTACTAGAGAGAAATAGGGGAGATCATAAAACTAGGTTTCTAGTAGTAATCTTATTATTCTAAGGAGACAGCAGTCAGAGTTTGGAGCAGCCAGCATGGCTAGAAATGAGAACGAAGTCTTGGAGAGTAGAGGATTACAGAGGAAGTGTCCTCCAAGTTTACATAGAAATTCCTCTCAAGTCATTGGCTGGCTCTTAAGCCATGCATGTGCAGGTCAGTACTCCAAGGCACTCAGTAGAAGACAGAAACTGGAGAGCCAAAGAGTGTAGTAGAAATTCAGCAGCTTCCCAGTGCTAGGGAAATAGAGATTTTGGAGAGACCTTGGTAAACAACTTGGTCTTTCTATTAGGACAATGTCCATCGAGTCCAGCAACCAAGAGAAACAATAGACAATACAAATAGACCAATAGGTGATTCAGAAATTTTATCAGATAGAAATTTAAAACATAACTTCAATTATTATATTTAAGAAAAGAGAGAAAATGATGGAGAACTTTGGAAAAGACTTGAAATTCATAAAATTGGATCAAATGGAAATTCTAGCACTGAAAAATATACTGACTGAAATTAAGAATTCAATAAACGAATTTAATAGATTAGAAGCAGAACAGAGAGTTAGTGAACTGAAAAGTAAATCAATTGAAAATGCTCCAATTAACACACACAGAGAAAAGGATTAAAACTACAGAAAGAAACCATACAAGATGTATGGGACATGGTGAAAGACTTAATAAACATGTAATTGGAATTCTAAAAGGAATGGGGGGCATGGAGAGAGAGAGAGATTGAGATTGGGAGAGAGAACAAGAGAGAAGCAACAGTTGAAGAAATAATGGTGAAGAATTTTCTAAATCGATGAAAGACAGCAAGATTCTCTACCAAATTAAAGTAGAATAAATATAAAAGAAATAATACGCAGTACATATATCAGTGTATACAACATTATACACTGTACCATACCAAGGTACAAACTGCTGAAGACCAAAGACAAAGAAAAAATGTTAAAAGCACCCAGAGATATATGCTTAATTTTCTATTATGTAGCAGAAAAGCTACCATTTACTGAGCACTTACTATATGGCAGGCACTATACTAAATGCTTTATAGACACTATTTCATTTCATTTTCACCATTGAGAAGGTACAGTTATTGTCCTCGATTTAAAAATAAAGAATTGAGACTCAAAGAGGTCAGATAACACCCCAAATCATACAGCTGGGGAGCAGAGGAGCTGAGCCTCGAACACCTGCCTGTCTGACCCCAAAGCCAAAATCCTCACAACTGTGATGCCCTGCCCCTTCAGGAGATATCCAGAGCATTGTCACATATGACCTGGCCCTGGACCCAAGTCATCAGCTTTCCCGGGCCATCTTTGATGAGACAAAGAACAACACATACAGACAGACACAGAGCTTGGGGCTGAATCAGAAATGTGAGACCTTGAAGCTACAGTTACCGGTGAGCAGCGGGTAGCCACATTTCTGGCTCCTCCAAGCGTGGGTGGGCTTGGGAAGCTGAGGAAGCAGACCCCCAAACCCTTGCTATCTCTCAGGATTGTGTAAAGAACTCAGTAACTCCGATTGTCCTTCGCCTCAACTTCTCTCTGGTGGGGCAGCCCTTGTCCTCTTTTGGGAACCTTCGGCCAGTGCTGGCTGTGGATGCTCAGAGACTCTTCACAGCCTTGGTGAGTCCTGGAGTTGGGGTCCTGCAGGGGAATGGAAGGGACAAGAGGCCAAGATTGTTGAAGCTCATTTTATTTCAAATAATTTTATTTCAATATTTTATTGTTTCTTTTCATATTATTTCGTTATTTCCTTTTATTTCATTTTATCACATTCTATTTTTCGCAGTTTCCCTTTGAGAAGAATTGTGGTAATGACAGCATCTGCCAGGATGACCTCAGCATCGCCTTCAGTTTTATGAGGTGAGCTTCTTTCCCTCATTGCTACCTTCAAGCCTACACTAAGAACTGGTGCTCTGTTTTCTCTCCTGGTCCCTAAGGGAGCCTGGCACAGATCAGCTGGAGGTGTTTGTATGGTTGCCCCATCCACCGTCTTCCATCTCCAAGAGCTCACACCTCTTTCCCAACAGAGCAGACTTGCCACAGGGAAGCCTTCAGCATCTCATGGCCTTCCTTATTCCTCCCACAGCCTGGACACCCTGGTGGTGGGTGGTCCCCGGGACTTCAACGTGACGCTGACTGTGAGAAACCAGGGCGAGGATTCCTACAAGACTCAAGTCACCTTCTTCTACCCTCCTGGCTTGTCCTATCGGACTGTGTCAGGGGTCCAGGTAGCCAAACCTTTCATAGGCTCCATCTGACTTTGCTTTTCTGGTCCCCATGGCTAGTGGTTGTAATCACCACTTCTGCCTCTCTTGCTTTCCAGAACTGGCACTCATGGCGATCCTGGCATGTGACCTGTGAGTCTGATACCTCCATCAAAGGTCCTGATGCCTTGCAGAGCTGCAGATGCAACATAAATCACCCCATCTTCCCAGAAAACTCAGAGGTCAGGCTGTGGGCTTCTCCTCACCTTTTCTTTTTCGTCTTCTAAATTCTTTTTTTTTTTTTTAAAGTAGAGTTTCCTTTTTTGAGAAGCAGTTTTATTGAGCTATAATCCATATACCACACAATTCACCCATTTGAAGTATATGATTCAATGGCTCTTAGGTTGTTCAAAGAGTTGTGAATCTATCATCATGATCATTTTAGAATATTTTCTCACCCCAAGAAATGACCCTGCTCCTCTTAGCCATCAACCCCAGTCCTCCTATCTCTCCCAGCACTAGGCAACCACTTTCCGTCTCTAGATTTGCCTATTCTGGACAGTTAATATAAATGGAATCATATGATATGTGGTCCCTTGTGACTGGCTTCTTTCACTCAGCATGTTTTCAAGGATATCCATGCTGCAGCATGTGTCAGGACTTCATTTTTACTGCTGAGTAATATTCTGTTGTATGGATGTACCACATTTTATTTGTCCATTCTTCAGTTAATGAATATTTGGGTGTTTCTTCTCTTCTATACTTGTCACTGTCTCTCCTTTCTCTAACTCCAGGTCACCTTTAATATCACATTAGATGTGGAATCTAATGCTTCCCTTGGAAACAGAGTACTTCTCAAAGCCAGTGTGACCAGGTATGTTGTGCCTGGCCTCCTACAAGCATCCTCCCTTTTGAGGCCCCAACCCTCTGCCCGGGGTGAACCATTGCCCTCTCCCCACTGGTTCTCCCTTCAGCTCATTCAACAAACACTGAATGAGCACCCACCATGTGCCAGGCATTGTGGTCAGTACTGGTGGGGCAGGAATGGACAAGACAGCTGTGGTTATTGCCTTCACAGAGGTTATAATTTAGTGGCAAAAATAGGCAGGAAAGCTTGTGATTATAATATTGTATGAAATGAACTATGTCCTGTGTTCTTGGGAGTTTGGCATTCAGAGAAGATTCCTGAAGAAATGTTTAGGCTGAGTTAACCAAGCAAAGGCATAAATGGAGGATAGGCATGAAGACAGAAAGAAGGAAGAGTGTACCAAGCAAAGCCTGGGGACTGGAAAGATCAGGCTGTTTTTAAGTATGGCTTAAGGATATAATGTAGGATTTAGAATTGGTTAGATATCAGCAGTGTCATAAAATGACTGATGGGTGCTCTTAGGAAATTTGCAGTTTAACTTGGGAGTGACATGATCACATCTGCATGCTAGAAAGATCACCCTCCAGGAGGGCTGGGGATTGGTATGGGAACAGTTTTAAACTCAAGGACCAATGAGAAGAAGGCACTGCTGACATCCAGGTAAGTAGTTATGGGCCTGGGCTAAGTAGATTCAGGGGGTAGAGAACAGTGGGGTTTAGGATTCAGAGAGAATAGGACTTGGTGGTTGGTTGGAGGTGGAGGGTCGGGGAGAGGGAAAAGGAAAGAACTCTCTGTTTCTCTTCAGTGATAACAACATGCCCAGGACCAACAAAACTGAATTCCAGCTGGAGCTACCTGTGAAATACACTGTCTATATGGTGGTCACCAGGTAATGGCTTCTAGGGCTTTATCTCCGCCTTTACCACTGGGCTGGACTTAGCCCATTGTTTATCTGTGTATATGTCTGTGCACACGTGTGCCTGTGTATTTGTGCAGGAGTGTGTGTTTGTGCATATATTTATGCATGTGCATGTGTGTGTGTGTGTGTGTGTGTGTGTGTGTGTGTGTGTGTGTGTGGCCTAAACTGGCACACACATTGTCCCCTGAACAGCATTCATTCAGGGCTGTATTACCCATGGCCCTGTTCACCCCCTTACACACTTACCCTGAGACCTCCCTCTCAGAACACTCCTGATGTTCTGTTACCTCCTGTCCCTTCTTTTTTCCACCGTCAGCCATGAGGTCTCTACCAAATATCTCAACTTCACAGCTTCAGAGAAGACCAGCCATGTTATAAAGCATCAGTATCAGGTGGGGAGCTGAGGATCCAGGAAGGGAAATCAATGTGCTGAGAATGCAGAAATAGTGATGGGAAACAAGCCTCAGGTGCCTATTATGTTCCAGGCTCTGTTCCAAGTTTGCTTTCACTCTGCACATACACACACATATGTGCATACAGCTGTCGCCTTGGTTTGTAAAGGGGATTGATTCCAGGACCAACCCTCCCTCACCCCCAGCCATTACCAAAATTCACAGATGCTCAAGTTCCTTATATAAAGTAATATAGTATTTGTATATAACCTATGAACATTCTCCCTTATATTTTAAATTATCTCTAAATTACTTAGATACCCTGATGCAATGTAAAATCTATGTAAATAGTTGTTATATTATATTGTTTAGGGACTAATGACAAGAAAAAAAAGTCTGTACATGTTAGGCAATTTTTGTAGGTCTAACTACATAGTACACGTCAACAACAATGTAACATTTTCTTCCTAAATACTTTCAATCCATGGTTGGTTGAATCCAAAGATGCAGAACCTGTGGATACAGAGGGCCGATTGTATACACACATCCATAATTCACTCATTTTATCTTCATAATAACTTTATGATGGAGGCACTATCATTTTCCCATTTACAGATGAAGAAACGAGCATAGAGAGGTTAACAAAATATGCCCATGGTCTCGCCACTAGTAAGTGGATGAGCCACTACTTAGGACTAACTTGTCTGACTCTTGAACATGTGTTTAACCACAACACATGACTACCTCCCAGAAAGCATCAAGTGGTAGGGCACTTTGGTCTGTGAGGCCTTATTTAGGTGTGCCAGGCTGTCAGGGGTGGGAGGCTGATTGTAGTTGCTTGTAGGAGCAGAAAGGCCAGAGCCCTGATATTCTTCCCCTTTCCCAACATACACCTTGTAGTTCAACAACTTGGGACAGAGGAGCCTCCCCATCAGTGTGGTATTCTGGATCCCTATCCAGCTGAACAAGGTGGCTGTGTGGGAACATCCCCAGGTCACCTTCTCCCAGGTAAGTCTAGCTAGGCCTGAAGAGTAGGCCCAAATCCTCCCTCCACAGCCCTGGTCTTCCTAAAATCTCTGTTTTGGAGCCATTTCTGACTCTTCACTGGCCTGGGCCATCTTACCCTCTTTGAGGGTGGACCCAGGAGCCCTCATTTCTCTCTTTTCACAGTGTCTGTCTTTCCTCAGAACCTCTCCAGTACATGCCACACTGAGGAGAGGGTCCCCCCTCACTCTGACTTCCTGGCCATGCTTAAGATGACCTCAGTGCTGGTAAGAATAAGCCTAACCCCAGATTCGGGGCCACATAGAGACTCAGCACTGTCCCCACATTGGTGCTGTCTCTCAACTGAGTGAGCTGAATGCACGGAGCATATTCTGCATTCAGCTTTCTTAGACATCTCTCCCCTCTCCTCCCTTCCCCAGAACTGCTCCATTGCTGTCTGTCAGAGAGTCCAGTGTGACATCCTGTCCTTTGACAGCCAAGAAGAATTCAACGTCACCCTTAAAGGCAACCTTTCATTTGACTGGTATATCAAAGTATGTGGGGTCCTGAGGCTCAACTGGGCCAGATATGATACTGCAGGGGGCCCATGGGTTCAGCTCCCACCCTCTCTCTCCCACAGACTTCACATAATTACCTTCAGGTTCTGAGCACAGCGGAGATCTTGTTTAATGACTTGATGTTTGCCCTGCTTCCAGGACAGGGGGCATTTGTGAGGGCCCAGGTATCTGTCTTGGGTACAGAGGGACAATTGGAAGGAGGAAGGGAGGCTGGGATTGGTGGACAGAGACGGAGAGAGATAGAGATTGATAGAGATTGGGAGGGTGGGAGAGGTGGGTGGAAGAGGGAAGACCGAGGGCTGGGGTTAGGGGCTTGGGGCGTGGTTAGTTATTGGGTTTATGGTGTACACAAGGTCTGGCTGGGGGACCCCCAGAAATCCAGAATCTGTCTCCTTTGATGCACCCCCACTTCCTCTCTCCCTGCCCTAGACAGAGACCAAAGTGGAGCCATATGAAGTGCACGACCCTGTACCACTTATTGTGGGCAGCTCCGTGGGGGGCTTGGTGCTCTTGGCCCTCATTACCATGGGACTGTACAAGGTATTCCCTCATGGCCCCCTTCCTGCTGGCTCCCATCTCCCTTTACTGCTTCTTACTCAGCAGCTTCATTCCTGGGTTTGACTCATAGCAGTGCTGCTAACAGTGTGATATTTGGCAAATCACAGATCCTTAGTTTCTTTAGCTGTAAAATGAGAATATAAATACCCATTTTGTGAAAGTACTTGAGCTAATATATGCAGAGCACTTAGAGTGCTCCTCGGTACAGAATGACCATTACATAAGGGGTAGTTCTTCCTCTCTTCCTTCTTATATTTTATATTTCTCTTCTGTCTTTACTGGCCCCAATATTGATGCCATCTCTCTCCCTGCTCCTTTTCCCATGTCCCTTCAACACTCTGTCACATTATTCTTTGTCTCTGTTTCTCTGTCTCTCCTGGTCAGCATGGCCCTTACCTGCTCCCCTGGCTTCGGTGGCCTTTACTCCTCTGTCTCTGCTCCCACAGCTCGGTTTCTTCAAACGGCAGTACAAGGATATGATGAGTGAAGCTGGTCCTGAAACTGCCCCACCCCAATAACAGCTCCTTCTGCATTGACTGGGCTCTCCTGAAGCAAGCAGACATGTCCATTAGGAGACTGGGGTGGTGATGTCTCACTCAGGAAAGACCTGCTTGGGTTTCCATTTCCATTCATGTGTGTGTGTGCAACTGTGCTCATGAGTGTGTGTGACTCAGATGTCTCTTGCATGGGGGCAAGTGCCTTCAGTACACCTTCTCAGGCACAAGGGAATTGCTTGGGCTTCCTTGTGTGAAGGTGCTGGTAGGCATTCCTCCTAGACAGAGGTGATGACGGGTCTTGTGGGTGAACTTAAAAGGAAAGCAGTAGATGCTCTCCCCACTGAAGGAAATGAGACCTCCCTTTGTGGATGAACATGCAGACCTGCAGAAGCTTGTGTAGCTGGGACTGATACTGCTTGGAGAAACCAATGTAGAACCAGTATCTGGTTAGTCAACAGGAGCCTGTCCAAACCCATCCCACATGAGAAGTAAATATGCCCAATAAGCAATGATACACCTCCTTTTATCTATTTGTTTACTTGTTATTTTAATATTTCTTTTATTTTTTGAATTGATAAACCTGTCCAGAACACAAAAATCAAAAGATGTGCAAGGGTGTGTGGTGAAAAGTCTCCTTTACATCTGGTCCCCTCAGCCATTCAAGCCACTCCTAAAGGGTGGTCAAGGCTCTGTGTTTTGGAATCTCCTTCACAAAGACTCTAGGTGTATGCAAATGAATGCACATGTGTGCACGCACACACACACACATGCATGCTTTTTACACAAATAATAAAATACATTATTTATATTGTTCTGCATCTTGCTTTTTTCATTAATATAGCTCAGACATTGTTTCATATAAGATATAAAGTACTTTTTCATTCTTTTATGCATCTTAATAATATTTCATTGTGTGAGTGAATTATAGTGTATTTAACCAGTCTCCTTTTGATATGTTATTTCTAATCTCTCGTGATTAAAACAATGGTGAATTAATAAATTGACTATGTCATTTTGCATATGTGTAAGGATATATTCCCAGTTTGGGCTCTCCTGGAAGCAAATTCAAGATAAGAATTTGAGTGAAAAAAGTTTATTTAAGAGTGACCCCAGGAAATACCAATAGGGGAGGGATGTGAACTGGGGAAAGGAAAGCAGCCAGTAAAGGGTGTGTTTTCAAAAGGGGCACCACTGTGAGCCTCTGTAGTGTAACCCTACTGGAGAGTTCTGGGAGCAAGTAGAACCTGCACTTTCACAGTGTCCCGCCCTAGAAGAGAAGGAGCTGGAGTATGTATACACCAGTTCCATAGAATTACTGGCTGAGGGCTGCTCTTGGTGGGAAGGGGTGGGTGTTAATTCTCGGCACTTCTGGCTTGCTTGGAATGTGGCCAGAGTGGTTCTGGTGGCCAGAGAAATGGATATAGGTGCTGCCAGTTGGAAGTCTGACAGGTGAGTATAGCCCCTGGCAAGGCCCACAGGGATCCAAACAGGGCACCAATAGCACCTGCTACCTAAGGTGTTTGCAGGTAAAGTTTTGATAGCTGTCTCTGGGTAGCCCCCCTTTCTCCCCAGTGCTCATATTTCATACTTTGTCAATGCAGTAACCATGACTGTGGCTTGAGCATGCACCCTGTCTAATTCTTACACCAGTCCTGCTAAGTGGCCACCACTTACTATTTGATAGTATCTGAATTTCACTTATGAGGAAACCGAGCCTTAGAGATCATACCAACTTAGAGGTCATACAGATGAAAAGGGAATGGAGCTGGGATTCAAACCTGGCTCTGTCTGGCTCCAGACCTTGAGAAGCCCAGACCTTGAGAAGAATTGCAGCTTCTGCTCTCGCCCTTGCACAACTCGGAGACCCATTTAGTCTGTCGGTGAATGTGCAGCCACATATAGGAGATGACTGAGGCCCCCAGATGAGAGCCAGCACAACTCATACATGAGATTATCATGAGCCTTCCAGCCCAGTCCTGCCATCTGATGACTGCAGCCACAGGCAAGGCCAACAAAAATGCCCAGATTGTCACCTCACAGAACTGTGAGAAATAATAAATGGTTGATGTTTCAATCCGCTGTATTTGGAGTGGTTTGTCATGATGCAGTGGATAACTAAGACAGCCACCCAATTAAAGAGCACATTTCCCAGTTTCCTTTGCAGCTAGGGATAGCTTTATGGCTAGGTTCTAGCTACTGGAATGTGAGTAGAGTCAGTGTACAACTTCGGAATCACATCCTCTGAGAGGAGCAGCATCCTCCCTTTCTCCTTAACATCTTTCTGTTTTCCTATGTGGTCCAAGAAAGTAAACTTGTGGTAAAGCCTGAAGTCTTTTTAATTGTACGACTGCCCCAAATCCTAGCATTTGAGTCTCTTCCTTCTTATCACAACTCATGACATGCCTGGCATCCAAAATGGAGGAGCTGGAAGTGTTCTCCTCTATGCATCCTTGGGATGGTCACAGACTTCAGTTATGCTTTCTCCATCTATAGGACCTTCCTGATGAGCCCACTTGGTTCGATCATTAAGGATTTATCTTCAGCCTCTGAGAGCACCATGGGGAGGTCCTATCCCCTTTTCCCTTTCCTCCTGGTGGCAAAATTACCTGACAGAGAATTTAACTAACCTGTTTCTTTCCTAGCTGCATAAGAAAGGCACTAGGAAGGTATTTCCCCTCCCTCTCCTTTGAGAGACTATCTAGAGATGTGTGTCCTGGTGGTGTGGATTTCCCTGCCCCAGAGAAAGCTCACAGGCTTCTGGTTATTTTTTGAAACCCTTACTTCTTAACCACTTACAGTTTATAAAAGAGATTTCAAACTGGCAACTTTGGAGCCAAATTCAGCCCACAGATTTTATTTAGCACACTGGTTTTATTTGTTTATTTGATTTTGATTAGTTGCTGACATTTTTAAATTGAGAGATTTCTGAGAGAAATCTAGATTTATGGCCTCTCGAGAAATGGGAGTGTTTGGCAACATAAGACTACAGTTGAGCAGAGCCACCCTGTTAAGCAGGACTTGGCTCTCCAGTTCACTCCATATAGCCCTCCTATCTCTGAGGCCAGGGCCCACTGCATTTAAGGTAACCTTTGAGGCCCTGCATGATCTTGCCCCTGCAGCTCACTTCTGCTCCTACCCTTCTCTCTCAACCTCACATTTCTCAAATGAACCATATTTAAGGTAACAAACCAGGACCATTTTGAAAGTGAAAGGGAATGTGATTAGTAATTACACTGGAAAGTCAGGTCTAAACATGACTTATTGGAGACAGGTCAGAATATATCTGTGGTCCCCTCCATTCCCCTTCATTTCTCAGCCTTTGCCCATGCTGTACCCTCTACCCAGAATTCACTTCCTCTCCTCCTTAACCTGGATCTTGTCTCAGCTTGTGTGTCACTTCTTCCACATCCTCCCAACTCTTTCTGAGAGAAGCTCTGCCTCTCATATGCTGTCACAATAACTAGGATTTCTTCCACTGGAGGGCAGGAACCCCTATGACAATATCTGGAACATGAAAAAAAAAAAAACAATTGCCAAATATATGTGTTGAGTAAATGAATGAATGGAAAAATGAACAGGCTTGGGTAGCTTCTTGTTCTCTTTGTGTCCTCTACCAGAAGACAGTTCTCAAAAATCTGTTTCCTTACATCCCAACACATATCTTCAGGACCATATAGTATCTGACTGTATGTCAAAAATTTCTAAACCCTGAGAGACTGAATACACATGCACAATGGGCAGACCACACATAGAAATGGGACTCTGACCCACAATCTACAGTAACCAGTCTAGGAAGCCATCTTGCTACCTATGTCAGGCTTGGAGGAAGTCAGACCACTATCTCTGGCAACCAGTCCATAAAGCCAAAGAATAACTTCTGCAATCAGCACCAAGGATTGATTAATAACTGATAACTTCCCTAATTTTTGTCCCTGCTTCCAACTTAGCACCAACCAGAGACAGCCAAATATGCTTCTCCACCAATCACAGGATATCCTTCTTCTAGTTAGCCCACCCCATGCCAAGAGCCTCCAATGAGGGCACACCTGAAGTCTTCCATTTTTTTCCACTAGCTTTCCTACTCCTCTGCCCCAATTGAAGTTAGTCTGCCTCCTAGAAAGGCTGCTTTTGCCTTGTTCTGAGGCAACTGTTTAATTTATGGAATTATTGAGCAGGCCTTAGGGAGATCTAGTCTGAGCACTTGGTCTATTAACTTCAAATCTGTGCAGACTCCTCTTCCACACATCCATCTACCTTTTCACTCACTCATCTACCCCGCTACTTACCCACCTACCCACCCATTCTTCTACCCCCACACCCATCCACCCATCCTTCTATACATCTACTCACCCATCTACCTGTTCATACATAAACTCATTTACCCTCCCATCGCTCATCCATCCATATATCCAACAGACATATATGATTACTGATTGTCTGCTCCAGGTCTAATGTCTATTCTTAGAGAGACAAGGAGAAGTGAGTATCTGCTCTCAATGAACTCTCATTAAGAGGCTGTCCCCTTTTATTCTTCACTGAAGAAGACTGATTGTTTACTCTCCCCCTTGCCCTCAACTTATAGCAACTGCAGCAACCAGCACAGGTAGCAGGTGATGTAGAGAAGAGGACGATCATTAGCAGTGTGGTTAAGATCCCAGTGCCTTGAAATCTGTCCTCACCTTGTACTGGCTGGGTGACCTGAGGCAAATTATTCAAATTCTCTGTGCCTCAATTCAGCATCTGTAAAATGAGAATAATAGCAAGCCCTTCCCACCCCAGAAAGCTGTTGTGAGGATTCAGTGAACTAATAAAGTACACAGTGATATAAATGTTAATATTACCATAGCTTCTTTGTTCTGCCATCAATATGTTATTACCATATGCCTGCTTCTCTCTTTCATGTCCAAGCTTCCAAGCCGCTGGCTAAAATCCTCCAGCACTCCCAAATCATCTATCACACCAGAACTCCATGTGTAGGGATCTAGGAATGCAGGGAGAACAGATGTTTTTGGAAGGGAGCCTCTTCCTGAGTTACCTGTGTATGTGTGTGTTTCTATACTATAGCATTAAAATAAATTTTGTTTTGAGAAAACATGGGGGTGAGGTAGGGAATTGTCTTTTAAAGACAGAGAAGTGAGACCGATTGCATGTAGCAAGAGGAAGGGCAGAAACTTTTGGGAAAATCCATTCAGGCACTGTGAGTGAATATGGGGTAGAAATGGACGGAAAAATCCTAGGGTTTCTGCCTACTAGATTTCTGTTTTCTTTTTCCCATGGAAAAGAACCCAGGAGACAGACCCAAAATTATTCAGTTCCACTTAGCTCAGGAAATCAGACCTGAATTAAAGCAACTTATATTCTGGTTTCTCCACCTCCTATCCCTATCCCAAATGTGTGGCAGATCAGATGTAGCCCCTCTTGCCCCAACCACCCTGCTGGAATCTTCCTGAGCACCTCTGGGCTCAGGAACAGAGTAGAAAATTATTGTGTCAGGAA
>NW_006436812.1:9518585-9520583 GCF_000325575.1 Pteropus alecto
GCTGGCTGCTTTCCAAACTTCCCCAGACTCCCTGTCTGTGTCCTTGACCTCTTGCCACAGGCTCAGCCTGGCTCTGAACATCTAGGGTACCAAATGAACAGAACTGGATGTGATTGACTCATAATCCTGCTAGGCTGAGAAGATGGGTAACTTGAGTGTCTACTCCTTCCTTGCTTATAACATCCACCTCAGCTGCTACACTTTTCCTGGAAATGTCAGTAATGATTCACTGAAATGGGGCTGTTTTAGGTATCGTACAGTCCTGGTTGGAGGTTCACTGCCCTCATCTGTAAAATGGGTGGGCTGAATTAAGGGTACATCTTGTTCTACACCTTTTTTTGGACTTTTTTTTTTTAGTTTCAAATATACGATACCCTGGTTAGATATTTCTATAGTTTATAAAACAATCCCCCTAATTACTCCTTCTCTACTCTGGTTTTCCACCTAGCTAATATATTAATGCTAACCGCATTCCTTATGCTCTGCTCCCCACAGCATAATTTGTACTTCTTTAACCCTTCATCCCATTCTCCCAGTCCCCTAACCCCCCATCACCTCTGTCTGTCACCAAATTGTCCTCTATATTTGTGTCAGTTTTTGATTAGTTTGTTCTTCTTGTTCCTTAGATTCTGCATATAAGTGAAATAAAATGGTATTTATCTTTCTCTATCTGACTTATTTCACTCAGCATAATAACCTCTAGGTCCATCCATGTCTTTGCAAATGGTAGGATTTCACTTTTTTTAATGGCTGAGTAATATTCCATTGTATATATGAACCATACCTTTATCCAATCGGCTGTTTAAATGCCCAGAAGTGTAATTGCTGAGTCATAAGTTAGTTCTATTTTTAATTTTTTGAGGAAACTCCCAGATTGTTTTCACAGTGGCTATACCAATTTGCAATCCCACCAACCGCGCACAAGGGTTCCCTTTTCTCCACATCTTCGCTAACACTTGTTTTTTTACTTACTGATGATAGCAATTCTGACAGGTGTGAGGTGATATCTCATTGTTGTTTTAATTTGCATTTCTCTGATGATTAGTGACATTGAACATCTTTTCATATGTCTATTGGCCATCTGTATTTCCTCTTTGGAGAAGTGTCTGTTCAAGTCTTATGCCCATTTTTTAATTGGATTGTTTGCTTTTTTGTTGTTGAGCTGTATGAGTTTTTTATATATTTCGGATATTAACCTCCTATTAGAGGTATCATTAACGAATATCGTCTCCCAGTCGGTTGTCTTTTAGTTTTGTTGATTGTTTCCTTTGCTGTACAAAAATTTTTTAGTTTCATGTAGTTCCATTTGTTTATTTTTTCTTTTGTTTCCTTGCCTGGGGAGATATATCCGAAAAGAAATTACTGTTAGTAATATCAGAGAGTTTACTGCCTATGTTTTCTTCTAGAGGTTTTATGGTTTCGGGTCTTACATTTAAGTCTTTAATTCATTTTGAGTCTATTCTTGTATACAGTCTAAGAAGGTGGTCCAGTTTCTTTTTCTTTTTTTCTTTTGCATGTATCTGTCCAGTTTTCCCAAAACCATTTATCAAAGAGACTGTTTTTACCACATTGTATATTATTGCCTCTTTTGTCATTTATTAAGTGAGCATATAGGCATGGATTTATTTCTGGGCTCTCTATTCTGTTTCATTGGTCAGTGTATCTGTTTTTATGTTATCATGCTGTTTCGATTACCATAGTGTTGTAGTATAGTTTGATGTCAGGTAGTGTGATACTTCCAACTTTGTTCTTCTTTCTCAAGATTGCCACGGCTATTCAGGGTCTTTTATGATTACATATAAATTTTAGGATTATTTGTTCTAGCTCTCTGAAAAATGCCATTGTTATTTTGATAGAGATTGCATTGAATCTATAGATTGGCCATTTTAACAATGTTGATTCTTCCTACCGATGAGCATGGTATATGGTATTTGTATCTTCTTCAATATCTCTTTTCAATGACATACTTTTCTGAGAACAGGTCTTTTACCTCCTTGG
>NW_006436813.1:0-1066 GCF_000325575.1 Pteropus alecto
CAATAAATTTAAGAAAATTGAAATCATATCAACTGCCTTCTCTAATCACAACGGTATGAAACTAGAACCAATTACAAGAAAAAAAACTGGAAAATACACAAATACATGAAGGCAAAAATAACATGATACTAAACAATGAATTAAAGGCCTGTTCTCAGAAAATTAGAAGTCATTGAAAAAAGGAATTGAAGAAGATATAAATAAATCGAAGCATATACCATGTTCATGGGTAGGGAGAATCAACATCATTAAAATGGCCATACTACCCAAAGCAATCTATACATTCAATGCAATCCCTATCAAAATACCAGTGGAATTTTTCAGAGAGTTAGAACAAATAATCCTAAAATTCATAGGGAGCCACACAAAACCCCAAATAGCCACAGCAATCTTGAGAAAGAAGAACAAAGTTGGAGGTATCACACTACTCGATATCAAACTATACTACAAGTGTACAGTAATCAAAACAGCATGATACTGGCATAAAAATAGACACATTGATCAATGGAACAGAATAGAGATCCCAGAAATAAATCCAACCCTGCACACTCACTTAATATATGACAAAGGAGGTAAGAATATACAGTGGGGTAAAGATAGACTCTTCAATAAATGGCATTGAGAAAATTGGACAGATATATGCAAAAAAGAAAAAAAGAAAATGGACCACCTTCTTACACCGTATACAAGAATAAACTCAAAATGGATTGAAGACTTATATGTAAGACCCGAAACCATAAAACTTCTAAATGAAAACTCAGGCAGTAAACTCTCTGATATTGCTGTTATATCTTTTTTTCTGATATATCTCCTCAGACAAGGGAAACAAAAGAAAGAATATACAAATGGACTACATCAAACTAAAAAGTTCTTGCACAGCAAAGAAAACTAGCAACCAAACAAAAAGACACCCTACTAAAGGGGAGAAGATATTTGTCTACGATACATCTGACAAGGGGTTAATATCCAAAATTTATAAATAAAGAACTCATACACCTCAACAACAACAACAACAAAAATCCAATTTAAAAAATGGGCAGACCATCTGAACAGGTATTTCTCCAAA
>NW_006436813.1:10750-12846 GCF_000325575.1 Pteropus alecto
TGTGCCTTCATCAATAAAAAAATTTGCCATATTTTCTTATTCATATTTTTATTTTTTTTTCTTATTCTTAAAGGAGTCATTTCTCATAATATGTGTTTCTCATAATATGGGTTTGGTGGTGATGAACTCCTTTAGCTTTTTCCTGTCTGGAAAGCTCTTAATCTCTCCTTCAGTTCTAAATGATAGCCTTGTAGGGTAGAATAATCTTGATTATAGGTCCTTGCTTTTCATCACTTGGAATATTTCATACCAATCTCTTCTGGCCAGCAAAGTTTCTGTTGAGAAATCATCTGACAATCTTATGGAAGCTCCCTTGTAGATAAGTTACTACTTTTCTCTTGCTGTTTCTAATATTTTCTCTTTGTCTTTAACCATTGGCATTTTAATTGTGATGTGTCTTGGTGTGGGCCTCTTTGGGTTTATCTCATTTGGGACTTTCTACTCTTCCTGGATTTGTATATCTAATTCCTTCACCAGATTAGGAAAGTTTTCAGTAATTATTTCCTCAAATAGATTTTTAATTCCTCTCTTCACCTGCTAGCACTCGAATGATGTGAATGTTGTTATGCTTGATGTTGTCCCAGAGGTCCTTTAAACTACCTTCATTTTAAAAATTCTTTTCTCATTTTGCTGTTACAAATGAGTGTTTTCTACTACCTTGTCTTCCAAATCTCTGATAAAAATTCTTTTCTCATTTTGCTGTTACAAATGAGTGTTTTCTACTACCTTGTCTTCCAAATCTCTGATTCAGTCCTCTGTTTCACATAATCTGATATTGATTTTATCTAATGTATTCTTCATTTCAGTTATTGTATTCTTCATTTCTGGCTTTTTTTTTTTATGTTTTCTATCTCTTTGTTGAAGTTCTCACTGAGATAATCTATTCTTCCCCTAAATTAATTGAGCATCCTTATAACCATTGTTTTGAACTCTGCATCTAGTATATTGCTTACATCCATTTTATTGGTTTCTTTTTCCAGAGTTTTGTTCCGTTCTTTCATTTGGAACATATTTGTCTCTTTATTTTGGCTGCCTCACTGTGTTTTTTTTCTATGTGTTATGTAAATCTGCTATATCTCTCAGTACTGACAAAATGGCTTTATGTAGTAGGTGTCCTGTGGGGCCCAGTGGTGCAGTCTTCCTCTTTACCTAAGCTGGGAGCTCCATGGGTGTCCTTTTGTGTGGCTTGTGTGCGCTCTCCTGTTGTAGTTGAGCTTTGACTGCTGTTGGCACATCAGTGAGTGGGATTAACCCTAAAGCTGACTGACTTGAGGACTGGCTGTAACTACAGCAGACAAGCTGTTGTATGATGGCTGACACCACAGAGCAAGATTCATTTTAGCAGGGCTCTGGTGCCTGAGGAGTCCAACCTTTGGGTGTATTATTTGTCAGGTTAATTCGGTGGTGCTCTGGTGTGGTCTGAAGCTAGCCACTGGGTATGTTGGTTCTGGGGCCTCTTGGGAGGGCCTCTAGTGCAGGCCAAGGTCAGCCACTGCCTGTGTCTATCCCAGGGCCACCTGGTGCAAACTACATAGTGATCTGAAGTTGGTAGCTGTCTATGCTGGGCTTGGAGGCACCTGTGAGTGGTTACACTGCGAATCAAGGTTGGCTACCACAAGTGCTGTGCTTGGGGTTGCTAAGCAAGAGGTACAGGACATGCTGAGCCAGCTGCTGCTTATTTGAGGTTTGTGGACATTTTAGAGACTTTAGAAAATTCAGCAGCATTGGCCCAGGTTAGCCCCTTGTATAGATTAGCCTCTGAAACAGTTTTGGGTAGGGCCCAATAATTGGGTGGGGCAGGGTCTCAAAATATCACCAGAGTAGGGTGAAAGCAGTGTTAGCCAGGTTAATGAAGACTCAGATTTGGGGAAGTACTCAACGAAAGAATAATGGCTTTTGCTGGCACCTTGTCCCAGAGAAAGTTGCCCTTCTGGCCCTCGTACTGAAGCTAGACAATTACTTCCTCCTCTTATGTCCCTGTCACTTTTTGATGTGCTGTACTTTCTCTGGAGCTTAGGGCAAGTGTTTGTGAGTAAGTCTGAACTCAGGTCCCTTAAGAGGACACCTAGGTCTACAGCAGCCTTCCATCTCACCCA